>NC_058081.1:722823166-723123166 GCF_014858855.1 Bufo gargarizans | reverse complement strand
GTCAGCACATTGTTTGAAGAAGTGCCATGCCAGGGAACTCCTTGAAGCTGCCTTTGGGGTGCTCGGTCCCAGATGGCGGCATTCAGTAGCAGGCGGAGTCTCTTGGCGGCGGGTGTTCTGCTTTTGCCCACTGCTCCCTCTTTTGCTACGCTGTTGGCTCGGTCTCACCACTGCCTCTTCCTCCGAACTGTGAAAGTCAGTGGCACGACCTTCGGTCCATGTGGGGTCTAGGACCTCATCGTCCCCTTCATCGTCTTCCACCCAGTCTTGATCCCTGACCTCCTGTTCAGTCTGCACACTGCAGAAAGACGCAGCAGTTGGCACCTGTGTTTCGTCATCATCAGAGACATGCTGAGGTGGTATTCCCATGTCCTCATCATCAGGAAACATAAGTGGTTGTGCGTCAGTGCATTCTATGTCTTTCACCGCTGGGGAAGGGCTAGGTGGATGCCCTTGGGAAACCCTGCCAGCGGAGTCTTCAAACAGCATAAGAGACTGCTGCATAACTTGAGGCTGAGACAGTTTCTCTGGTATGCATGGGGGTGATGTGACAGACTGATGGGGTTGGTTTTCAGGCGCCATCTGTGCGCTTTCTGCAGAAGACTGGGTGGGAGATAATGTGAACGTGCTGGATCCACTGTCGGCCACCCAATTGACTAATGCCTGTACCTGCTCAGGCCTTACCATCCTTAGAACGGCATTGGGCCCCACCAAATATCGCTGTAAATTCTGGCGGCTACTGGGACCTTAGGTAGTTGGTACACTAGGACGTGTGGATGTGGCAGAACGGCCACGTCCTCTCCCAGCACCAGAGGGTCCACTAACACCACCACGACCATGTCCACGTCCGCGTCCCTTACTAGATGTTTTCCTCATTGTTATTTTTCACCACAACAACAAAAATATTATTTGGCCCAATGTATTGTATTCAAATTCAGCGGGATATAAATTTGAGGCCTAGTATTTAGGCGCTGGGTGACAGGTATGGATTTAGTGACAGAATTAGACTTGGAAATGCACAGAAGCGTGTGTGTGAAGTTATTCTGAATAACCCTATGTGCACCTTGAATATTATATACCCTTTTAGGGATAGATTTCAAATAGCTCTGATATAGCAGAAAACACTAAATTATGAAATTGCTAAATTGGGAATTGTATTTCAACCCTGAACAAAAAATGTGCTTTAACGGACACTAAATAACTTGCCCAGCCACAACAGTACAGCGGTAACGACAGATGTAGCGGGATATAAATTTGAGGCCTAGTATTTAGGCGCTGGGTGACCGGTATGGATTTACTAACAGAATTAGACTTGGAAATGCACAGTAGCGTGTGTGTGAAGTTATTCTGAATGACCCCATGTGCACCTTGAATATTATATACCCTTTTAGGGATATATTTCAAATAGCTCTGATACAGCAGAAACAACTAAATTATGAAATTGCTAAATTGGGAATTGTATTTCAACCCTGAACAAAAAATGTGCTTTAACGGACACTAAATAACTTGCCCAGCCACAACAGTACAGCGGTAACGACAGATGTAGCGGGATATAAATTTGAGGCCTAGTATTTAGGCGCTGGGTGACCGGTATGGATTTAGTGACAGAATTAGACTTGGAAATGCACAGTAGCGGGTGTGTGTGAAGTTATTCTGAATGACCCTATGTGCACCTTGAATATTATATACCCTTTTAGGGATAGATTTCAAATAGCTCTGATACAGCAGAAACCACTAAATTATGAAATTGCTAAATTGGGAATTGTATTTCAACCCAGAACAAAAAATGTGCTTTGGCGGACACTAAATAACTTGCCCATCCACAACAGGACAGCGGTAACGACAGATTTAGCGGGATATAAATTTGAGGCCTACTATTTAGGCGCTGGGTGACCGGTATGGATTTAGTGACAGAATTAGACTTGGAAATGCACAGTAGCGTGTGTGTGAAGTTATTCTGAATGACCCTATGTGCACCTTGAATATTATATACCCTTTTAGGGATAGATTTCAAATAGCTCTGATATAGCAGAAACCACTAAATTATGAAATTGCTAAATTGGGAATTGTATTTCAACCCTGAACAAAAAATGTGCTTTGACGGACACTAAATAACTTGCCCAGCCACAACAGTACAGCGGTAACGACAGATTTAGCGGGATATAAATTTGAGGCCTAGTATTTAGGCGCTGGGTGACCGGTATGGATTTAGTGACAGAATTAGACTGGGATATGGCCAAAAAATAACCACACTATTGCTGGTTAAATGCACTTGGTGTGACAGCTTGACCAACCACACTACTGAGGGTTAAATGCATTTAATGACGGGCGCAGCTTGCCCCTGATGTAGTATATGGCCAAAAAATGAACAGACTATTGCTGGTTAAATGCACTTGGTGTGACAGCTTGACCAACCACACTACTGAGGGTTAAATGCACTTGGTGACGGGCGCAGCTTGCCCCTGATGTAGTATATGGCCAAAAAATGAACAGACTATTGCTGGTTAAATGCACTTGGTGACGGGCGCAGCTTGCCCCTGATTTAGTATATGGCCAAAAAATTAACAGACTATTGCTGGTTAAATGCACTTGGTGTGACAGCTTCACCCTGATGTAGGCTTTAGCCAAAAACAACCACATCATTGAGGGTTAAATGCACTTGGTGACAGGCGCAGCTTGCCCCTGATGTAGTATATGGCCACAAAATAAACAGACTATTGCTGGTTAAATGCACTTGGTGTGACAGCTTCACCCTGATGTAGGCTTTAGCCAAAAAACAACCACACCATTGAGGGTTAAATGCACTTGGTCGCAGCTTGGATGCACTTGGTCGCAGCACCGCACAAGACACAAAATGGCCGCCGATCACCCCAGAAAAAAGTGACTGACAAACGGTCTGGGCAGCCTAAAAACAGTGAGCATTTGAATTTCAGCAGCTCAATGATGCACAGCTGCAGATCGATCGATTAATCAAGTCCTTTGGAGGAGTTAATCTGCCTAATCTCGCCCTACTGTCGCAGCCGCAACCTCTCCCTACGCTAATCAGAGCAGAGTGACGGGCAGCGCTATGTGACTCCAGCTTAAATAAAGGCTGGGTCACATGGTGCTCTGGCCAATCACAGCCATGCCAATAGTAGGCATGGCTGTGACGGCCTCTTGGGGCAAGTAGTATGACGCTTGTAGATCGGCTTTTTTTTCAGCCTTTCAAAAAGCGCCAAGAAAGCGTCACAAAAGCACCAAGAAAGCGACGAACACCGAACCCGAACCCGGACTATTACGAAAATGTCCGGGTTCGGGTCCGTGTCACGGGCACCCCAAAATTCTATACAGTTCGAGTTCGCTCATCCCTAGTCTTAAACTTTTGATCAGGACTGTATCTAAAAAATTAAGTAATTTACAAACTTGAACAATATTTTATTTTACCTCAAATATTATTTTGTGTGTTTTGATTTTTCCTAATTCATTTGAACCAAACTGCAAAATAACTAAATTAGGTTTCGGGCATCTAGACAATAAGATTTTGCATTCAGCTAATAAGTTGTTACATTTTAGACCTTTAACCGTTCTCCATAAAATTGAATAGTTCTCTGGAAAATCAAGATTTATTGATGACTTTATGACTGTTGATCGTCGTTGAGCCAATGATACTGTTTCGTTTCTCAGGATCCAAATTATTTTCTTTGTTCCTACAATTTAATAAATAATTAAATTAGGACGAATGTAAAGCTTAAAACATTTGGATTTCCATCTACCTAACTTCTTTATAACGCTTTGATCTAATCCAATTTGTGCAGTGTAGGTAGCAGCTCCAATCCCGAAAGAGTGTGCTGTTATTTTGAGGTCATTAAGGCCAATATTTTTCAAACACATTTTGAGAATATAATAAAATTTATATATTGTCATTGGCATCCCATCCAAATGAATGAATAGGGGACCATCGAAGTTCTTTCTAATTGAAAGCCATTTATTAAGGTTTTCTACAGGGCAAACTGATTTAATATGGAAGTTATTAAGATTAATAAATGTTCCTTTGCCCATTTGATCAGCCTTGTTTTTTTCCTTTCTCACAGAATTTTTACTGATACTTTATTATACTCTGTTTTATTTTGAAATTGTTAAGTAACGAATTGAAACCTTCTAACTTAAGAAAAAATGAAATGCTGATAATTTTTTCGAAATGGAACCAGCTTGTAAGCCTTTTCTGTAAAGATATAAAATAAAAGATATTATTTGATTTGTACAGAAAACAGAATTGTCGATATTTTGAGCTTTGCAAAAAGATCTCCAATCTAGCCATGCGGCTGAATATGCAGCCCATGTATTTACAGCTAATTAATTTTTTATTAATTCATTTGTTAATCTTCTTCTGTCAGATTCCATAGTTGAATAGGGCATGGTATTCCAATTTTTGGGGGTTTGAGGTACCATCGCAAAGAACTCTTTGAAACGCTGTTGAGATAAACAATCGGCAATTATATTATGTTTCCCTGGAATATGTTTAGCCTTAATCCATATGTTATATTGTAAACAAATTAAAACCAATTTTCGTAATAAGTAGTTTACTATGTTGGATTTAGAAGAAAGACAGTTAATAGCATATAGTACACCCAAATTGTCTGAGTGTATGAGAATTCTTCTATTTTGGAATACATGAAACAATATAAAAACTGTGAAACTAATACTGGAAATAATTCAATTAAAACTACATTTTTTGTGTAATTATTGTTGATCCAATCTCTAGGCCATTTTTTAGCTGACCAATTATAATTGAAAAAGGCCCCATAACCTATAGCTTCAGCAGCGTCTGTGTATAAACATAGTGTATCAGAATCTATGAATTCTTTTTACCATATTGTGTGTCCGTTGAATTCTTTAAAAAATTTGAGCCAAATACTGATGTCATTTTTTATTTGTTTTGTTAATCGGATGTGAGAATTGGGAAAATATTTGCCAGCTGTGGCTAAATACATTATTTTCGAAAAAATAAAAACTCTTTCCATGAGAATCCCCATGGGAATCACCCTTGCAATAAAATTTAAAGAACCTAGAAGTGATTAAAGTTTTCTGAGTGTTGTTTTTACTTTTTTATATAATTCGGATAACAAATGAATAGTTTGACAACATTTTTTATTAGGAATGCTGAATTCCATGGTTACCGTATGAATACCCAGAAATTTTAACTGTGTAGTTGTATAAACTGTCTTGTCCGTGGCCAGTGGAATATTAAAGTATTTTGCTAAGGTATAGTAACAAATTTATTTAGCAGGGCTAAACAAGTATTAGATTCCTTTTGACCTATGAACAAGAAGTCATCCAAGTAATGTAGAATATAACCTTCATTTGAATGCAATTCCAACATCCAATGTAAAAATGTTGAGAATGCTTCAAAATAGTGTCAGGAAAGGGTGAAACCCTGGGAAGTGCCATATTGTAAAATAACTTACCTAAAATTTGAAAACCTAACGAGTTGTAACCAATTGGGTTAATTGGTAAAAGTCTGAAAGCTGATTTGAAGTCGGCTTTGGCAAGGAGAGCATTTTTTCCAGCCTGTTGAAGGTATGACAATGCTTGATCAAATAAAGCATATTTTACACTTGCTTTTGTCTTATCTATCGAATCATTTAAGGAATTATATTTTGGGTAAGATATGTTGTGGATTAGTCTGAAAGAATTTTGTTCTTTTTTTGGCACAGATCCAAGTGGTGATATCCTGAAATGTTTAAATGGTGGTGTATTAAACGGGCCAGCTATTCTGCCGGCTTGTATTTCTGATTGCATTTTGTCTTTTACTATGTCTAAATTTTTCTTTACAGAAAGAAGATTGTCTACCATAGGGTCTGGGTCTAAATATTCTGGTATGTAGAAACCATTAGAAAACCTTTCAATTAATAGGGTGGACATCTGTTTGTTTGGGTACAATTTAGCCACTGAATTATTCTTAAAGTATTCAGTGGAGTCATCTTGTTTATTTGATTACTGGTCTTTAAATGAGTGAGAGAAGTAGAAGTGAATGCCTTGTTTTCTGAAACATTTTGAAGCTGGATGAGTTCCAGAACAGTATGAGCATTCATGTCTGTATCTGCAATTATTCTGCCATTTGCAGAAGTTGTTATTAAATGCAAAGCAGATTCCTTTCCTGAATGTGTTGTAATTGTTAGGTTGTTGTTGGCGAATGACTCCTCTGTGGTAGCATCAAGTTTAGCCAGAGTCCTACGTCTTTACTACCCCAATTTAGATTTTTGTAAACAGATAATTTTTGTCTGAAAGAAGCATTAATATCCTCTGAAATTTTAGTAGGCTTCTAATATTGTGTCTAAATGAAAAAAACAACCCAGTACAGAGATTGGGATGTTATTCCCCTAAGACGGATGCATATATACAAAATGCTTGCATTCAGTTAAAAATTAACCTTTGTGGTTTCTTTTTATCTTCATCTGATTTTTTCTCTTTTTCTGAATCAATCCTGAAATTTTCTCTAGCTGAAGGTAAAAGTGTAAAAATGTCTACATATTCTTTTTTCCAATTTTTTTCTTTTATACTTTGAGTTAAGTAAAAATCCAAGCGTTGAAACTTGGCATGTCATTGCTTCTTTAACAGAAGTTTATTTTATTCACGTGCCAAATTCCAACGCTGGAATTGTATTACAATTGAACTGTACAACATCTGTTATTATCACCTTGGGGTTGATAAATTCTGAATGGTAATTGGATTTTTTGCAGGGTTTTGTGTCAGAAGAATCTGACCAAACAAAACCTGTTTGGTCTATACATTCTTTCTTAGAAAGGAATTGTAAAAAAATCATTAAATAAAAGGTTTTTGTCTAATGAAAAAGATTCATTAACAATGGCTGTACTGTCTGTAACATTGCACTGTGGGATACAGTCACTTTGATGTAACACATGAGATGTGTCACCTAGAGCAGGAGTTACCGTTGGAGAAGTGACAGTTGAAGGCTGTGATGACATCTTTTTTTGCTGGTGGACGTTTACTGGACTGTTGATTAATGGTGTAATCTGTCGCAGCTGTAGCTGTAAGAATTCCTTTGTTTTTCTTCCCATGTGTATTTGTAAATTGAGATGGAGAATAAGCTCTCCTATCTTTTCTTTGGTGTTTCCTAGGTGGCGATGTATCTTCTGTATCACCGCGTAAGCCTGCGCCGGTGAGAGAAAGAAGATCGATGATCTCTGGGCTCGCACTGGGTACTGTGCAGTGGACAGGATTAGTTGCTTGCAGTTTCATCTCCTCAGATCCGGACCGATTTGGAGGCAGCTGCGGAGCCATGCTTCGCCTTTTTAAGAAGTTCTTCCATCCTGAAGGTTAGTGCAGGTCTGTCTTTGTGAAATATACTTACATGAATGCGCATTTAACCTTGTCTCTTCTCTTTTATAGGTCCTGAACAGCCGTTATCCATTCGTCCAATCAAGTTCCTTTATTCATCCTCCTGCCAAATATTGCAGTTACCTTGGAGCTGACCATTTCCACCATTGAAGCAGGTAAGTACAATTCATTTTCAAGATTTCTAATACAATGAGAGGTGTCATGACATCATGACTCCCCTCATTGTATCCACAATATGTATCGCTCCCGTATTTCATTTAACTAGGAAAAATATATACCCACTGCACTGTTTTAGTAATTTCAGATGAAAGAGTATAAGGCCATATTTCAGTAATACAAGAAAAATATATACCCACTGCACTGTTGCAGTAATTACTGGGGAAAGCATATAGAGCAGTATTTCAGTAAAAAAAAAGAGAAATATATACCCATTACACTGTTGGTTATTTCTGTTGAAAGCGTATAGGGCAGAATTTCAATAAAAAAAAGAGAAATATATACCCACTGCACTCTTGTAGTAATTTCTGGTGAAAGAGTATAAGGCCTCCTGCACACGAAAGTGTGCGCCCCGTTGCCGTATTGCGGACCGCATTTGCGGATCTGCAATACACGGGCACCATTCCGTGGGCATTCCGCATCACGGATGCGGACCCATTCACTTCATTGGGTCCGCAAATCCGGAGATGCGGAATGGAAGCATGGAATGGAACCCTATGGAAGTACTACGGAGTGCTTCCATGGGGTTTCGTCTCGTACTTCCGTTCCACAAAAAGATGGAACATGTCCTATCTTTTTGCGGAACGGCCGGATCGCAGACCCAGTAAATTGAAGGGGTCCACGATCCAAGGCAGCCCGACGGTCGGTGTTTGTGTATTGCAGCCCGCATTTTGCGGCCACAGCACGACCACGGGGCGCACTTGTTCGGGTGCAGGAGGCCTAAGGCCGTATTTCAGTAATACAAGGAAAATATATACCCACTGTACTGTTGCAGTTATTTCTGTTGAAAGCGTATAGTGGCCTTATTTCAGTAAACAAAGAGAAATATATGAAAAAGAGATACTTAATCACCAGTCTGCAAAAAATCTGCTGCAGGTCTGAGGAGTGTTGTGGGGTCGATCGCATTTTCATGGAATGTACATATAGGGTTCGGACCGTGCGTATCGTAAATAGACAGTTTTTTTTCCCCTTCTCCCTTCAAAAAGGTACCGAGGTCTGCAGATGTCCTATTTGCGGATATCCTGCAACTTGTAAAAGAATACAATAGTGTAAATCCGTATGGTTGTGCTGCCCTGTAATGCACAGCTTGTACTTACACGGCACTCCACCAACAACAGGCATATCAGAGGTATCCTCCGTAGCTTGTTTATTTCTTCGTGGCGAAGGTCCACGTTCACACGCCAGCACACAGAGCCCAACCACGGACTAAATTACAGCACACACCAGATGAGTCTGCTAGTGTTCCCACCTTCTTTTGATTCAGAAATGTCTGTGGATACAAGTGGTTCCCACCATAGTGAAGCTCTGATAACTATTTAAAAGGTTTATTCAGTACATGCTTACAAACATGCACTTTAAAATCGCATTAAAAAATCCCAGCGTCTTTTTTCTTTGCCCGGTGTGTGCTGTAATTAAGTCCGTGGTTGAGCCCTGTGTGCTGGCGTGTGAACGTGGACCCTCCACACGAAGAATTAAACAAGCTGCGGAGGATACCTTTGATAAGCCTGGTGTTGGTGGAGTGCCGTGTAAGTACAATCTGTGCATTACAGGGCAGCACAACCATACGGATTTACACTATTGTATTCTTTTACAAGTTGCAGGATATCCGCAAATAGGACATCTGCAGACCTCGGTACCTTTTTGAAGGGAGAAGGGGGAAAAAAAACAGTTTAATACCGTCTATTTACGATACGCGCGGTCCGAACCCTATATGTACAAAGATAAATATATACCCACTGAACTGTTGCAGTAATTTCTGGTGAAAGCATATAGTGGCCTATTTCAGTTCAACAAGAAATATATTTACTCAGGTCAATTCTGCAGTTATTTCATACACACAGTTGACATTTGATGTTCTTTGCGTTCAAACTATTTATTGCCAGTTCAGTACAATAAGAGAAAAATATACGCAGTTCACATTTTGGTGTTATTTTTGCTAAAAACTTTTATTGCCATATGTAAGAAACAAAAGTGAAAAAATATATGCAGTTAACTTTTACTGTTATTTATGCTAAAATAATTTATTGGCCTATTTCAGTCCAAAACGAGAAATATATAGGCAGTTCACGTTTACTTGTATTTGTGCTAAAAGTGGTTAGTGGGCTATTTCTGTCCAAAAAGAGAAATATGTTCTGGGCTTTTAGGGGTGTTTTAATTTGCTTTTAGTTATTTTAGTTCAGCTAAAAGTATGTCAAACAGAGAAGTGCCAGGACATGCACAGAGAAGTGGCAGAGGCATAAATGTTTCTGGTGCAGGAAAAGGTCGCAGCAGATTAAAGGGCCGTGGCAGCAGGAGTCGCAGCGAGAGTCCTGAGCTCCTGATGTCATCTACTGTTCGTGTCTTGACCAGCAACCCAGCTGCTATTGATTGGTTAACTCGGTCATCTAATTCATCCCAAGTGATATCGGACACCCGTAGCCAACAGTTGGTGGGTTCGTCAGACACAACCCTTAGTTGGCATGGCCCGAGATCAGGCCCTGTGCCCTCACCTGTCCTTAAATTGCCTCTGTCCTTTGCTGTTCCCTCAGCCACAGAAGTAATATCTTCTGTGGGCTCAGTTCTACTATTCAGCGAGGACGAGCAACTTGAGGACAGTCAGAAGCTAATACCCAGCCAATATTTGGAAGAGACATCCGGCGCTTCCTTCGCTAGGTGGGCATGTAGTGATGAAGAGAGTGGCGTGGGAGGTGGTGTTGCAAGCGGTCAGGCTCCTGACCCAGAGAGCGTTGAGGAGGACATGCAGTCACTACTCGATGATGATGAAGCAGATCGCACTTGGGAGCCGGGTGAAGAAGGGGCTTCATCATCATCGGGAGTAGAGGGTGGCAGTTTGCCCACGGGGCAGCGGCTGAGCCAGCAAGGTGGTAGCATGGCTGGGAGTCAGCAGTGTGGCAGCAGTGGGAGGTCGACAGCCAAATGGGCCCTGGGTAGACCACCCTCTTTGCAGCAGCCTAGCTGCCCGGAAAGGAGCGGTGCACGGGTTCACGCAAGCAGCGGCACTAGCAGTCAGTCAGTGCGAAGTGTTGCGGGGAAAGTCAGCTACTCGGCGGTGTGGCTGTTTTTTGTCAAGACTCCAGATGAGATGAACATGGCCATATGTCAAATCTGTGGGCAGAAGGTGAGTTGTGGCCAGGGGGCCAATGTTGGCACCACTGCCCTGCGATAACATATGCAGCGACACCATAAAGTGGCCTGGCACAATCGTGGCTATGATCTAGTGGTCCAGCCTGATGCAGCCACAGCTGCATCACCTAGTAGCACGCACCCCATTGCAGGCAGTCAAGGCTCCACCGGCTCAGCAGAAGGGAGCTGTCTGTCTGTCCCATCTTCTGCTGGTCCTGAAGCTCCTGCTCCTCCTCCTTCTACTCCTCGTCAGTCATTCCGCCAGTAATCAATCACTGAAGCGATTGGCAATAGACAGCAGTATGCATGCACACATCCAACGGCGCAGAAGCGGAACGTGCTCCTGGTCCAAGTTGCTGGTGCTGCAGTCCCTCCCTTTCCAAGTGGTGGATTCTGCACCTTTCAGAGAACTGATGTCAAACAGAAGGTGGGACAGCCCTTGAGCCTGTCGTGTCTGCCAAAGTGCACAGTAGCGCCAATGTGTGGAGCTCTAATTACGATCAGGGACAATACATGTCCTTTATGGCCCACTGGGTGAATGTGTTTCCTGCACAACCACACCAGCAACTTGGTCAGGTCATGCCGCTTCTGCCTCCACTTTCTCATTTATCCTGTGACAATGTCCGCCTCTGCCTCCTCATCCTCCACCATGTCCTCAGCCTCCACTGTAGGGAAAAGTCACAGTTCCCCTCCAGCATTCCACATGTGCAGGGCACGGCAGTGTCACGCGGTTCTGCACCTGATTTGCCTGGCCGAACATAGTCACACAGGGGAGGAACTGCTCCGTGTCCTTCAGAAAGAAATGGACTGCTGGATTTCTCTGCGACAACTGAAAATCGGAACCATGGTAACCGACAATGGGAAAAACATGGTGTCGGTGCTGCGTCAAGGAAGGCTGAGCTATGCGCCCTGCATGGCACACATGTTTAATCTGGTTGTCAAGCTGTTCCTGAAGTTTTCCACTCATCTTCAAGACATCCTAAAAATGGCCAGGAAACTTTGCATGCACTTCAGCCACTCATATACCTCAAAGCACACCCTCCTTGAGCTGCAGAGGTAGAACGGCATCCCCCAACATAGGCTGATACGCAATGTTTCCACCCATTGGAATTCCACCCTCCATATGTTGGACCAACTGTACGAACAGAGAAAGGCCATCAACGATTTCTCGATGATCCAAGTGGATAGGAGTACTCCCCTTTGTAACTTCGATGTCAGCCATGTGTGAGACCTGCCGTTTGCTCAGGCCCTTTGAGGAGGCCACATTATTTGTCAGTCGCCAAGATTACGGGATAAACGCATTAATTCCACTGCTTCATATCCTGGAACAGATGCTGGTGAATATGGCTTGTCAGAGGACTGGAGATGTGGCGCCTAGATCTCACGGCCACATGAGCCCTGTGGGGGCTGTACTGGAAGAGGAGGAGGAGGGGAGGAGGACATTGGAGTATAGGCAATATACAGGTCCTTCTAAAAAAATTAGCATATTGTGATAAAGTTCATTATTTTCTGTAATGTACTGATAAACATTAGACTTTCATATATTTTAGATTCATTACACACCAACTGAAGTAGCTCAAGCCTTTTATTGTTTTAATATTGATGATTTTGGCATACAGCTCATGAAAACCCAAAATTCCTATCTAAAAAAATTTGCATATCATGAAAAGGTTCTCTAAACGAGCTATTAACCTAATCATCTGAATCAAATAATTAACTCTAAACACCTGCAAAAGATTCCTGAGGCTTTTAAAAACTCCCAGCCTGGTTCATTACTCAAAACGGCAATCATGGGTAAGACTGCCAACCTGACTGCTGTCCAGAAGGCCATCATTGACACCCTCAAGCAAGAGGGTAAGACACAGAAAGAAATTTCTGAACGAATAGGCTGTTCCCAGAGTGCTGTATCAAGGCACCTCAGTGGGAAGTCTGTGGGAAGGAAAAAGTGTGGCAGAAAACGCTGCACAACGAGAAGAGGTGACCGGACCCTGAGGAAGATTGTGGAGAAGGACCGATTCCAGACCTTGGGGGACCTGCGGAAGCAGTGGACTGAGTCTGGAGTAGAAACATCCAGAGCCACTGTGTACAGGCGTGTGCAGGAAATGGGCTACAGGTGCCGCATTCCCCAGGTCAAGCCACTTTTGAACCAGAAACAGCGGAAGAAGCGCCTGACCTGGGCTACAGAGAAGCAGCACTGGACTGTTGCATGTCATTCGGAAATCAAGGTGCCAGAGTCTGGAGGAAGACTGGGGAGAGGGAAATGCCAAAATGCCTGAAGTCCAGTGTCAAGTACCCACAGTCAGTGATGGTCTGGGGTGCCATGTCAGCTGCTGGTGTTGGTCCACTGTGTTTTATCAAGGGCAGGGTCAATGCAGCTAGCTATCAGGAGATTTTGGAGCAGTTCATGCTTCCATCTGCTGAAAAGCTTTATGGAGATGAAGATTTCATTTTTCAGCACGACCTGGCACCTGCTCACAGTGTGAAAACCACTGGTAAATGGTTTACTGACCATGGTATTACTGTGCTCAATTGGCCTGCCAACTCTCCTGACCTGAACCCCATAGAGAATCTGTGGGATATTGGGAAGAGAAAGTTGAGAGACGCAAGACCCAACACTCTGGATGAGCTTAAGGCCGCTATCGAAGCATCCTGGGCCTCCATAACACCTCAGCAGTGCCACAGGCTGATTGCCTCCATGCCACGCCGCATTGAAGCCTCCTGGGCCTCCATAACACCTCAGCAGTGCCACAGGCTGATTGCCTCCATGCCACGCCGCATTGAAGCAGTCATTTCTGCAAAAGGATTCCCGACCAAGTATTGAGTGCATAACTGAACATAGTTATTTGAAGGTTGACTTTTTTTGTATTAAAAACACTTTTCTTTTATTGGTCGGATGAAATATGCTTATTTTTTGAGATAGGAAATTTGGGTTTTCATGAGCTGTGGCCAAAATCATCAATATTAAAACAATAAAAGGCTTGAACTACTTCAGTTGGTGTGTAATGAATCTAAAATATATGAAAGTCTAATGTTTATCAGTACATTACAGAAAATAATGAACTTTATCACAATATGCTAATTTTTTGAGAATGACCTGTATAGCCAATTGAGTGTTTTTTCTACTGCAGTGACAAGAGAGGAGGAGCAGGACGAGCTTTAGGAGCAAGAGAGCAATGAGGAAGAAGAGACAGAGGACCCAGACACCCCGTGGCAGTATGCAGTGGAGATAGCGGCAGGGAATCCCTCACAGTCACTCTACAAATGGCCCGCTGCCTGCTCACTTGTTTGCGTAGTGACAGCAGAATTGTCACCATTCGGCAGAGGGATGACTTCTGGCTCTTCACCATGTTGGACCCTCGATACTGTTCCAAAATGGGTGCCTTTTTTAGACCCACTGAGAGGGAGGACAAACTGAATTGCAACAGAGACACCCTATGTAGTCAGTTGGCCTCTGCCTATCTGCGCCATCGTCCATTCTCTCACAAGTCTGAGCGGGGGGACTCTCTGCGCTCACATTCCACTGCCATGGCCTCTGGGGAGGGGTGTGTTGGCAGGAACAGTAGCAGCTCCATAAGCAGCAGCCTGAGTCTAGAGTGCACAATGAGCAGCTTTCTTCACCCGCATAGTGAAGAAACTACTCACCACCAGCAGCAGGTAGATCTTGAGCAGGACCTGAACCAGCAGGTGGTGGCATACTTGGACAGCACCGTGCCACCCCACACTGAATATCCACTGGACTACTGGGCAGCCAAACTGGATTTGTGGCCACAACTGGCAGAGTTTGCCCTGGAAAAGCTGTCCTGCCCGGCCAGTAGTGTGGCATCAGAGCGGGTGTTTAGTGCGGCGGGGGCCATAGTTACCCCAAGAAAAACTTGCCTGTCCACCCAAAATGAGGAGAGACTTACATTTGTCAAGATGAATCAGGTGTGGATCGACAAGGATTTCCACCCACTGATGCCTGATGCATCAGATTAGGTCATCCATCTCCACACCAAGACACCAGGGAACACTGTGTCCTCCTGATGCTTCCATCTCCACACTATGTCACCATGCTGCTGCTGTTGCTGTCATCTCCACACTATGTCACCTTGCCACTCTGTCGAATCTTGCTGCTGCTGTTGCTGCCATCTCAACACTATGTCACCATGCCACTCTGTGGCCTCCTCATGCTGCCATCTCCTCACTACATATGTCAACTTTCCACTCATTTTTATCATCATGCTGATGCTGTTTGAAGGTCTTGGACTGATCACCCTCCCCATGATCTAATTTAGGTTTTGGAACCGAAAAACCAAACTTGCTTTAGTGGGCTGCATTAATCTGCAGTTACCGTCATACAGCTCTACAGATAACTTTTCATCTGCATCCTTCTCAACAATCTGTGCCCTCGGTCTTTTATCCACACTCTGTCATTGTGTCACTATGTGGCCTCCTCGTGCTATCATCTCCTTACTATGTCACCTTGCCACTCATTTTCATCATCATGCTGCTGCTGTTTGAAGGTTTCAGACTGATCACCTGCCCCACAATCTAATTTAGGTTTTGGAACTGACAAACCCAACTTGCTTTTGAGGGCTGCATTAATCTGCAGGTTACCAGCATACAGCTCTACAGATAACTTTCCATCTGCACCTTTCTCAACAATCTGTGCCCTCAGTCTTTTATCCAGACTCTGTCATTGTGCCACTATGTGGCCTCCTCATGCTGCCATCTCCACACTATGTCACCTTGCCACTCTGCGAAATCATGCTGATGCTTGAAGGTCTTGGACTGATCAACCGCCCCACGATCTAATTTAGGTTTTGGAACCAACAAACCCAACTTGTTTTTGAGGGCTGCAATAATCTTCAGGTTACCAGCATACATCTGTACAGATAACTTTCCATCTGCATCTTTCTCAACAATCTGTGCCCTCAGTTTATTGTCCAGACTCTGTCATTGTGCCACTCTGTGGCCTCCTCATGCTGCCGCCACCTACAGAATCTGTCATTGAGCCACTCTGTAGCCTCCTGATGCTGTTGCCAACTCCAGACTCTTTCATTGTGACACTTTGTGGCCTTCTCATACTGCTGCAAACTCTGTAGCCTTTTTGGTCAGTTTTGGCACTGTGACTGCCCAAATAAGTGAAGTGTGCAGTGATTCTAATAGAGACGCCTGTCATCTGCATGTCATATTGCACCACTATAAAGGTTCTCTGCAACCCGGAAATAGCCATTTTTTAACACGATTCGCCGCAAATAAATTTGGATCTAAGCAAATTTTGGGGCAAAATTCGGCAAACCAGCCGAATCGAATCTTTGAGAAATTCGCTCATCTCTAATGGTCAGATCAGCAGCAGACCCTCACCCCTAACTTTTTAGATGGTCACCAGCAGGCCATCAATCATAATTTTTCAAGGGTGTGTATGATGCCTCCCTTTTATGTGTAATAAAAGTTGTTTTGGAGTGCCGGTTCCTTGTAATTTTTGGCAACCCTTTCACTTAGTACATAGGCTTTATGAGTGTAGGAGTCTCCCTACCTGAACAATTGTACCACAATGTGAATGAGGCCCTCCTTTATGTGATATACAGGTTGTATCGGAGTACCTCTTTCTTGTAATTTTTGGCAGCACTTGCACTTTAAATACAAGTAAATATACAGGATAGAAAGTTTCCTAACAATTTTTCCTTTAAAATCAATTTTATCTTTGGTTTTGTGCGTATTATTGTCATTCTGTAAAAGTGGTGTATTACTCAACATTATTCCCAGCAGCGACCTGGGAGTACAAGATGCAACCAGACACCCTCCTCATGCTGTTCCTGAACTATTTCAGTGGTGTTTCCATCAATTTCTATCCTTTTCCTATGAACCAGACACCCTCCCCTCTTCAGAGCAGGGGGTCCCTGGTTTAATGCTCTGGTTCTCCCATTGACTTCCATTGTGCTTGGGTGCTCTTTTCTAGCATCCGAGCATTCCAAAGTGATCTACTCGAGCACCCGAGTCTTGTCTCCCATCTGCTAGTCAATTCAAGTTAGAAGTAGAACACATGGGTTGTCCTTGTACATAGGTTGTCCTTGGACACAGTATATGATCATAGTGTGCAGTTTTCCTCAAAATTTGATAAGTTTCTGGATGTCAATCTGGATTTTTCTTTGGCCTCTCATCCACAATCCAGTGGTCAATTATCTATGACTCTTCACTTCTGATAGTCATGATGATCTGATTGCTTTACTTCCCTTGGGAGAATTTTCTTACAGTCACTATTCTAGTGAATATTTTGGTAAGAGGCCTTTCTTAATAGCTTATGACTCCTGTAGAGTACCAGCAGCTGAAGCTACTATCAATGACTGCATCCAGATCTCAAAATAAACCAAGATTTCCTGCTAGAAACAAAGTCTGGCTTTCAAATCACAAAAAAAAAAATAAGCCTTCGGCTACTCTCATACAAGTTGGCACCATTGTTCATTGGTCCCTTCAAGGTGCTGAAACAGTTGGATTTAGTCTGGCATAAGTTGTGTCTTCCAGTCCTTTACGTAGGTACTGTACATATACAAAATGTATATTACATGCCCTCCTCAAGTCAGTGGTGGTTAATCTTCATTTTAGAGGTTCTGTTCCTTTTTCTGCTGTTATAAATACTGAATAATTACAGTATTTGAAGTCAAGAATATTTAGGAAAGATGGCAATACCTTCTTCTGTTGAACTGAAAGGGCTTTGCTGCAGAAGAGAGATATTGGAAGATGGCTGAAAACATTAATGCACCTGTTCTTCTGAGAAAATTTCTTTAGAAATCTGAAAACATGGCATAAGGGGGTGCTACTAATAACATTACTATTACAGTGATGACTGAGAGCCCCTGCTGCTCTGTTATACTCACCCAGCAGGCTGGGCCTGTCTCCCACTGTCATCTTGCAAGCAGACAAGATCTGTCCGTTCATACAGGCTGCAGTCTGTTGGCAGACACATGAGCATTGGTGCCATCTTTCAAGTGCCAACATCTGCTGTATATGTACAGTGGATGTCGTGAAGAACATATGAAATTCCAGCTCTAATAAATCCCAAATTTATTTGAACACTGCATATGAACATTTTAAACATTTTCAAAAAACAATTTACATGTCACAGAGGCAAAGTGGCTAGACTAAGGGTCCTCAGATTGATTCCATAATTCTTTCTCTTAGGCAGTGACAACTGATAAGAGAGGTAAGAGAGAAACCTGGACAAAGAGCCTTACTGATAAAAAAATATAAAAATGGAAGAATGGGAACTGACTGACACCTCCTATTGTCACAGCCTCGGTGTTGTGCGCTGTGACGCGTTTGCCGTACATGCTGGTTGCCTGGGGCAACATGTGGTTGTCAGCATGTGTGTGCTTTGCTCCTCTTCTCCTGGTTCCTCCTCTTTCTGGTGCTGGAGGCGTTAACTAGCTTGCTGGGTGTGGTCACTAGGTGCTTCTTATACCTGTGACTAAAGACCAGGAGTCTGTTGTACTCCATCCATGGTGTGTGCTGGAGTTATGCTCCTGGTTTGGATGTTCCATCTTGCAGTGTGTGGGCCACCTAGTGGGACATTGATGTCTTCAGCGAGGTCTTCCTTGTTTAATCCATGTTCCATACCTTACCTGTGTTTAAGTTTGGTGTGGGTTAATGTTCTGGGTGTGGTGTATGTCTTGTTGTTTCATGTCTGGTATTTTGGTGTGATTTGTCCAGCATGAATGCAAAGTGTTTCCCTGTCTGTTGTGGCCTCAAGGGGGTCTCATGGTTTCCCGGAGGGGTCAACCACATGCCTGTATGCAGCACTGCCTGGGGCTGCCATGCATCTTTCTACATGGGGGTCCAGGCAGTAACTGGTGTGCTGGATTCCTGTATGTGTTGTTTGTACGGTGTCCTGTTTGGTGTGTGGTCTCCTGTACATATGCACGGGTTCCAGTCGTGGTGGCAGCAGCAGGTAAGTGTGTTGTCCAGTTCTTTCCTTACCTGCTTGCCTTTTCCTGCTATTAGGCCGGTTGAGACTCCTGTTCATCCGTGTCTTGGAAGAACAGGTCATCTCTCCCCTGCTCCAATGTGAGGGATTATCAGGGCAACTCAGGGCCCTAGGTTTCCGGGGTATGATCCATCTTACCATCCAGGTCCGCTCATATGGTGTGGAGGTAAGGCGAGGGTTAGGGATGCTATAGGAGATGACCTGCTCCCTGATCCCGGCATCCAGGCCTAGTTGCTTACCCAAATTCCCTGACATTGTACGGTGGGGGGTTTCCCCCATTCCCCATAGTGACACCTATTCTGGGATGTGGTGATATGACAGTGTGACCTAGCACTACAATGTGAACTTATTTTGGTTTCTCTAATTTCCCCCCTTTTTCATGTATAACGAGTAG
Source organism: Bufo gargarizans (assembly GCF_014858855.1). NCBI lineage: Eukaryota > Metazoa > Chordata > Amphibia > Anura > Bufonidae > Bufo > Bufo gargarizans. The sequence goes on along the minus strand of NC_058081.1, from coordinate 723,104,132 downwards.
ATATTTAGTGCTAAAATCTTTATAAGACTAACATCTAACTTTTTATTTCTTCGAAGGTCAATTCATAAAGACAATGAAGGATAGTGCTAAAGCCAGGTTAAACAAGATTGTATTTACATTATACGACATTGTTTCTGCTCTTGGGATTATCGGTAATGGATAAGCCATCTGGATTGCCAGATTCAGGATGAAGAAGACAATCAGTGCTGCCTGGTTCCTCCACTTGGCCATTGCGGACTTGTTATGCTGTGTTTTTCTTCCTCTGCGAACTGCAGATTGGCTTATATATTTCTCACATTTTCCAGATCCTTTTTGCTAGGGATGAGCGAACTCGAACTGTATAGTTCGGGTTCGTACCGAATTTTGGGGTGTCCGTGACACGGACCCGAACCCGGACATTTTCGTAAAAGTCCGGGTTCGGGTTCGGTGTTCGTCGCTTTCTTCGCGCTTTTGTGACGCTTTCTTGGCGCTTTTTGAAAGGCTGCAAAGCAGCCAATCAACAAGCGTCATACTACTTGCCCCAAGAGGCCATCACAGCCATGCCTACTATTGGCATGGCTGTGATTGGCCAGAGCACCATGTGACCCAGCCTCTATTTAAGCTGGAGTCACATAGCGCCGCCCGTCACTCTGCTCTGATTAGCGTAGGGAGAGGTTGCGGCTGCGACAGTAGGGCGAGATTAGGCAGATTAACTCCTCCAAAGGACTTGATTAACTGATCGATCTGCAGCTGTGGATCATTGAGCTGCTGATCCTCAATTGCTCACTGTTTTTAGGCTGCCCAGACCGTTTGTCAGTCACATTTTTCTGGGGTGATCGGCGGCCATTTTGTGTCTTGTGGTGCGCCAGCACAAGCTGCGACCAAGTGCATTTAACCCTCAATGGTGTGGTTGTTTTTTGGCTAAAGCCTACATCAGGGTGAAGCTGTCACACCAAGTGCATTTAACCAGCAATAGTCTGTTCATTTTTTGGCCATATACAAAATCAGGGGCAAGCTGCGCCTGTCACCAAGTGCATTTAACCCTCAATGGTGTGGTTGTTTTTTGGCTAAAGCCTACATCAGGGTGAAGCTGTCACACCAAGTGCATTTAACCAGCAATAGTCTGTTCATTTTTTGGCCATATACTAAATCAGGGGCAAGCTGCGCCTGTCACCAAGTGCATTTAACCCTCAATGGTGTGTTTGTTTTTTGGCTAAAGCCTACATCAGGGTGAAGCTGTCACACCAAGTGCATTTAACCAGCAATAGTCTGTTTATTTTTTGGCCATATCCCAGTCTAATTCTGTCACTAAATCCATACCGGTCACCCAGCGCCTAAATACTAGGCCTCAAATTTATATCCCGCTAAATCTGTCCTTAGTGCTGTAGCTGGGTGAGTTATTTAGTGTCCGTTCAAGCACATTTCTTGTTCTGGGTTGAAATACAATTCCCAATTTAGCAATTTCATAATTTAGTGGTTTCTGCTATATCAGAGCTATTTGAAATCTATCCCTAAAAGGGTATATAATATTCAAGGTGCACATTGGGTCATTCAGAATAACTTCACACACACCCGCTACTGTGTATTTCCAAGTCTAATTCTGGCACTAAACCCATACCTGTCACCCAGCGCCTAAATACTAGGCCTCAAATTTATATCCCGCTAAATCTGTCCTTAGTGCTGTAGCTGGGCGAGTTATTTAGTGTCCGTTCAAGCACATTTCTTGTTCTGGGTTGAAATACAATTCCCAATTTAGCAATTTCATAATTTAGTGGTTTCTGCTATATCAGAGCTATTTGAAATCTATCCCTAAAAGGGTATATAATATTCAAGGTGCACATTGGGTCATTCAGAATAACTTCACACACACCCGCTACTGTGTATTTCCAAGTCTAATTCTGGCACTAAACCCATACCTGTCACCCAGCGCCTAAATACTAGGCCTCAAATTTATATCCCGCTAAATCTGTCCCTAGTGCTGTAGCTGGGCGAGTTATTTAGTGTCCGTTCAAGCACATTTCTTGTTCTGGGTTGAAATACAATTCCCAATTTAGCAATTTCATAATTTAGTGGTTTCTGCTATATCAGAGCTATTTGAAATCTATCCCTAAAAGGGTATATAATATTCAAGGTGCACATTGGGTCATTCAGAATAACTTCACACACACCCGCTACTGTGTATTTCCAAGTCTAATTCTGGCACTAAACCCATACCTGTCACCCAGCGCCTAAATACTAGGCCTCAAATTTATATCCCGCTAAATCTGTCCTTAGTGCTGTAGCTGGGCGAGTTATTTAGTGTCCGTTCAAGCACATTTCTTGTTCTGGGTTGAAATACAATTCCCAATTTAGCAATTTCATAATTTAGTGGTTTCTGCTATATCAGAGCTATTTGAAATCTATCCCTAAAAGGGTATATAATATTCAAGGTGCACATTGGGTCATTCAGAATAACTTCACACACACCCGCTACTGTGTATTTCCAAGTCTAATTCTGGCACTAAACCCATACCTGTCACCCAGCGCCTAAATACTAGGCCTCAAATTTATATCCCGCTAAATCTGTCCCTAGTGCCGTAGCTGGGCGAGTTATTTAGTGTCCGTTCAAGCACATTTCTTGTTCTGGGTTGAAATACAATTCCCAATTTAGCAATTTCATAATTTAGTGGTTTCTGCTATATCAGAGCTATTTGAAATCTATCCCTAAAAGGGTATATAATATTCAAGGTGCACATTGGGTCATTCAGAATAACTTCACACACACCCGCTACTGTGTATTTCCAAGTCTAATTCTGGCACTAAACCCATACCTGTCACCCAGCGCCTAAATACTAGGCCTCAAATTTATATCCCGCTAAATCTGTCCTTAGTGCTGTAGCTGGGCGAGTTATTTAGTGTCCGTTCAAGCACATTTCTTGTTCTGGGTTGAAATACAATTCCCAATTTAGCAATTTCATAATTTAGTGGTTTCTGCTATATCAGAGCTATTTGAAATCTATCCCTAAAAGGGTATATAATATTCAAGGTGCACATTGGGTCATTCAGAATAACTTCACACACACCCGCTACTGTGTATTTCCAAGTCTAATTCTGGCACTAAACCCATACCTGTCACCCAGCGCCTAAATACTAGGCCTCAAATTTATATCCCGCTAAATCTGTCCTTAGTGCTGTAGCTGGGCGAGTTATTTAGTGTCCGTTCAAGCACATTTCTTGTTCTGGGTTGAAATACAATTCCCAATTTAGCAATTTCATAATTTAGTGGTTTCTGCTATATCAGAGCTATTTGAAATCTATCCCTAAAAGGGTATATAATATTCAAGGTGCACATTGGGTCATTCAGAATAACTTCACACACACCCGCTACTGTGTATTTCCAAGTCTAATTCTGGCACTAAACCCATACCTGTCACCCAGAGCCTAAATACTAGGCCTCAAATTTATATCCCGCTAAATCTGTCCCTAGTGCTGTAGCTGGGCGAGTTATTTAGTGTCCGTTCAAGCACATTTCTTGTTCTGGGTTGAAATACAATTCCCAATTTAGCAATTTCATAATTTAGTGGTTTCTGCTATATCAGAGCTATTTGAAATCTATCCCTAAAAGGGTATATAATATTCAAGGTGCACATTGGGTCATTCAGAATAACTTCACACACACCCGCTACTGTGTATTTCCAAGTCTAATTCTGGCACTAAACCCATACCTGTCACCCAGCGCCTAAATACTAGGCCTCAAATTTATATCCCGCTAAATCTGTCCCTAGTGCTGTAGCTGGGCGAGTTATTTAGTGTCCGTTCAAGCACATTTCTTGTTCTGGGTTGAAATACAATTCCCAATTTAGCAATTTCATAATTTAGTGGTTTCTGCTATATCAGAGCTATTTGAAATCTATCCCTAAAAGGGTATATAATATTCAAGGTGCACATTGGGTCATTCAGAATAACTTCACACACACCCGCTACTGTGTATTTCCAAGTCTAATTCTGGCACTAAACCCATACCTGTCACCCAGCGCCTAAATACTAGGCCTCAAATTTATATCCCGCTAAATCTGTCCTTAGTGCTGTAGCTGGGCGAGTTATTTAGTGTCCGTTCAAGCACATTTCTTGTTCTGGGTTGAAATACAATTCCCAATTTAGCAATTTCATAATTTAGTGGTTTCTGCTATATCAGAGCTATTTGAAATCTATCCCTAAAAGGGTATATAATATTCAAGGTGCACATTGGGTCATTCAGAATAACTTCACACACACCCGCTACTGTGTATTTCCAAGTCTAATTCTGGCACTAAACCCATACCTGTCACCCAGCGCCTAAATACTAGGCCTCAAATTTATATCCCGCTAAATCTGTCCTTAGTGCTGTAGCTGGGCGAGTTATTTAGTGTCCGTTCAAGCACATTTCTTGTTCTGGGTTGAAATACAATTCCCAATTTAGCAATTTCATAATTTAGTGGTTTCTGCTATATCAGAGCTATTTGAAATCTATCCCTAAAAGGGTATATAATATTCAAGGTGCACATTGGGTCATTCAGAATAACTTCACACACACCCGCTACTGTGTATTTCCAAGTCTAATTCTGGCACTAAACCCATACCTGTCACCCAGCGCCTAAATACTAGGCCTCAAATTTATATCCCGCTAAATCTGTCCCTAGTGCTGTAGCTGGGCGAGTTATTTAGTGTCCGTTCAAGCACATTTCTTGTTCTGGGTTGAAATACAATTCCCAATTTAGCAATTTCATAATTTAGTGGTTTCTGCTATATCAGAGCTATTTGAAATCTATCCCTAAAAGGGTATATAATATTCAAGGTGCACATTGGGTCATTCAGAATAACTTCACACACACCCGCTACTGTGTATTTCCAAGTCTAATTCTGGCACTAAACCCATACCTGTCACCCAGCGCCTAAATACTAGGCCTCAAATTTATATCCCGCTAAATCTGTCCCTAGTGCTGTAGCTGGGCGAGTTATTTAGTGTCCGTTCAAGCACATTTCTTGTTCTGGGTTGAAATACAATTCCCAATTTAGCAATTTCATAATTTAGTGGTTTCTGCTATATCAGAGCTATTTGAAATCTATCCCTAAAAGGGTATATAATATTCAAGGTGCACATTGGGTCATTCAGAATAACTTCACACACACCCGCTACTGTGTATTTCCAAGTCTAATTCTGGCACTAAACCCATACCTGTCACCCAGCGCCTAAATACTAGGCCTCAAATTTATATCCCGCTAAATCTGTCCTTAGTGCTGTAGCTGGGCGAGTTATTTAGTGTCCGTTCAAGCACATTTCTTGTTCTGGGTTGAAATACAATTCCCAATTTAGCAATTTCATAATTTAGTGGTTTCTGCTATATCAGAGCTATTTGAAATCTATCCCTAAAAGGGTATATAATATTCAAGGTGCACATTGGGTCATTCAGAATAACTTCACACACACCCGCTACTGTGTATTTCCAAGTCTAATTCTGGCACTAAACCCATACCTGTCACCCAGCGCCTAAATACTAGGCCTCAAATTTATATCCCGCTAAATCTGTCCCTAGTGCTGTAGCTGGGCGAGTTATTTAGTGTCCGTTCAAGCACATTTCTTGTTCTGGGTTGAAATACAATTCCCAATTTAGCAATTTCATAATTTAGTGGTTTCTGCTATATCAGAGCTATTTGAAATCTATCCCTAAAAGGGTATATAATATTCAAGGTGCACATAGGGTCATTCAGAATAACTTCACACACCCGCTACTGTGCATTTCCAAATCTAATTCTGTCACTAAACCCATACCTGTCACCCAGCGCCTAAATACTAGGCCTCAAATTTATATCCCGCTAAATCTCTCGTTACCGCTGTCCTGTTGTGGCTGGGAAAGTTATTTAGTGTCCGTCAAAGCACATTTTTTGTTCTGGGTTGAAATACAATTCCCAATTTAGCAATTTCATAATTTAGTCGTTTCTGCTATATCAGAGCTATTTGAAATCTATCCCTAAAAGGGTAGATCATATTGAAGGTGCACATAGGGTCATTCAGAATAACTTCACACACACGCTTCTGTGCATTTCCAAGTCTAATTCTGTCACTAAATCCATACCGGTCACCCAGCGCCTAAATACTAGGCCTCAAATTTATATCCCGCTGAATTTGAATACAATACATTGGGCCAAATAATATATTTGTTGTTGTGGTGAACCATAACAATGAGAAAAACATCTAGTAAGGGACGCGGACGTGGACATGGTCGTGGTGGTGTTAGTGGACCCTCTGGTGCTGGGAGAGGACGTGGCCGTTCTGCCACATCCACACGTCCTAGTGTACCAACTACCTCAGGTCCCAGTAGCCGCCAGAATTTACAGCGATATATGGTGGGGCCCAATGCCGTTCTAAGGATGGTAAGGCCTGAGCAGGTACAGGCATTAGTCAATTGGGTGGCCGACAGTGGATCCAGCACGTTCACATTATCTCCCACCCAGTCTTCTGCAGAAAGCGCACAGATGGCGCCTGAAAACCAACCCCATCAGTCTGTCACATCACCCCCATGCATACCAGGGAAACTGTCTCAGCCTCAAGTTATGCAGCAGTCTCTTATGCTGTTTGAAGACTCCGCTGGCAGGGTTTCCCAAGGGCATCCACCTAGCCCTTCCCCAGCGGTGAAAGACATAGAATGCACTGACGCACAACCACTTATGTTTCCTGATGATGAGGACATGGGAATACCACCTCAGCATGTCTCTGATGATGACGAAACACAGGTGCCAACTGCTGCGTCTTTCTGCAGTGTGCAGACTGAACAGGAGGTCAGGGATCAAGACTGGGTGGAAGACGATGCAGGGGACGATGAGGTCCTAGACCCCACATGGAATGAAGGTCGTGCCACTGACTTTCACAGTTCGGAGGAAGAGGCAGTGGTGAGACCGAGCCAACAGCGTAGCAAAAGAGGGAGCAGTGGGCAAAAGCAGAACACCCGCCGCCAAGAGACTCCGCCTGCTACTGACCGCCGCCATCTGGGACCGAGCACCCCAAAGGCAGCTTCAAGGAGTTCCCTGGCATGGCACTTCTTCAAACAATGTGCTGACGACAAGACCCGAGTGGTTTGCACGCTGTGCCATCAGAGCCTGAAGCGAGGCATTAACGTTCTGAACCTGAGCACAACCTGCATGACCAGGCACCTGCATGCAAAGCATGAACTGCAGTGGAGTAAACACCTTAAAACCAAGGAAGTCACTCAGGCTCCCCCTGCTACCTCTTCTGCTGCTGCCGCCTCGGCCTATTCTGCTGCTGCCGCCTCGGCCTCTTCCTCCGCCTCTGGAGGAACGTTGGCACCTGCCGCCCAGCAAACAGGGGATGTACCACCAACACCACCACCACCACCTCCGTCACCAAGCGTCTCAACCATGTCACACGCCAGCGTTCAGCTCTCCATCTCACAAACATTTGATAGAAAGCGTAAATTCCCACCTAGCCACCCTCGATCCCTGGCCCTGAATGCCAGCATTTCTAAACTACTGGCCTATGAAATGCTGTCATTTAGGCTGGTGGACACAGACAGCTTCAAACAGCTCATGTCGCTTGCTGTCCCACAGTATGTTGTTCCCAGCCGGCACTACTTCTCCAAGAGAGCCGTGCCTTCCCTGCACAACCAAGTATCCGATAAAATCAAGTGTGCACTGCGCAACGCCATCTGTGGCAAGGTCCACCTAACCACAGATACGTGGACCAGTAAGCACGGCCAGGGACGCTATATCTCCCTAACTGCACACTGGGTAAATGTAGTGGCAGCTGGGCCCCAGGCGGAGAGCTGTTTGGCGCACGTCCTTCCGCCGCCAAGGATCGCAGGGCAACATTCTTTGCCTCCTGTTGCCACCTCCTCCTTCTCGGCTTCCTCCTCCTCTTCTTCCACCTGCTCATCCAGTCAGCCACACACCTTCACCACCAACTTCAGCACAGCCCGGGGTAAACGTCAGCAGGCCATTCTGAAACTCATATGTTTGGGGGACAGGCCCCACACCGCACAGGAGTTGTGGCGGGGTATAGAACAACAGACCGACGAGTGGTTGCTGCCGGTGAGCCTCAAGCCCGGCCTGGTGGTGTGTGATAATGGGCGAAATCTCGTTGCAGCTCTGGGACTAGCCAATTTGACGCACATCCCTTGCTTGGCGCATGTGCTGAATTTGGTGGTGCAGAAGTTCATTCACAACTACCCCGACATGTCAGAGCTGCTGCATAAAGTGCGGGCCGTCTGTTCGCGCTTCCGGCGTTCACATCCTGCTGCTGCTCGCCTGTCTGCGCTACAGCGTAACTTCGGCCTTCCCGCTCACCGCCTCATATGCGACGTGCCCACCAGGTGGAACTCCACCTTGCACATGCTGGACAGACTGTGCGAGCAGCAGCAGGCCATAGTGGAGTTTCAGCTGCAGCACGCACGGGTCAGTCGCACTACAGAACAGCACCACTTCACCACCAATGACTGGGCCTCCATGCGAGACCTGTGTGCCCTGTTGCGCTGTTTCGAGTACTCCACCAACATGGCCAGTGGCGATGACACCGTTATCAGCGTTACAATACCACTTCTATGTCTCCTTGAGAAAACACTTAGGGCGATGATGGAAGAGGAGGTGGCCCAGGAGGAGGAGGAGGAGGAGGAAGAGGGGTCATTTTTAGCACTTTCAGGCCAGTCTCTTCGAAGTGACTCAGAGGGAGGTTTTTGGCAACAGCAGAGGCCAGGTACAAATGTGGCCAGCCAGGGCCCACTACTGGAGGACGAGGAGGACGAGGATGAGGAGGAGGTGGAGGAGGATGAGGATGAAGCATGGTCACAGCGGGGTGGCACCCAACGCAGCTCGGGTCCATCACTGGTGCGTGGCTGGGGGGAAAGGCAGGACGATGACGATACGCCTCCCACAGAGGACAGCTTGTCCTTACCCCTGGGCAGCCTGGCACACATGAGCGACTACATGCTGCAGTGCCTGCGCAACGACAGCAGAGTTGCCCACATTTTAACCTGTGCGGACTACTGGGTTGCCACCCTGCTGGATCCACGCTACAAAGACAATGTGCCCACCTTACTTCCTGCACTGGAGCGTGATAGGAAGATGCGCGAGTACAAGCGCACGTTGGTAGACGCGCTACTGAGAGCATTCCCAAATGTCACAGGGGAACAAGTGGAAGCCCAAGGCCAAGGCAGAGGAGGAGCAAGAGGTCGCCAAGGCAGCTGTGTCACGGCCAGCTCCTCTGAGGGCAGGGTTAGCATGGCAGAGATGTGGAAAACTTTTGTCAACACGCCACAGCTAACTGCACCACCACCTGATACGCAACGTGTTAGCAGGAGGCAACATTTCACTAACATGGTGGAACAGTACGTGTGCACACCCCTCCACGTACTGACTGATGGTTCGGCCCCATTCAACTTCTGGGTCTCTAAATTGTCCACGTGGCCAGAGCTAGCCTTTTATGCCTTGGAGGTGCTGGCCTGCCCGGCAGCCAGCGTTTTGTCTGAACGTGTATTCAGCACGGCAGGGGGCGTCATTACAGACAAACGCAGCCGCCTGTCTACAGCCAATGTGGACAAGCTGACGTTCATAAAAATGAACCAGGCATGGATCCCACAGGACCTGTCCGTCCCTTGTCCAGATTAGACATTAACTACCTCCCCATAACCATATATTATTGGACTCCAGGGCACTTCCTCATTCAATCCTATTTTTATTTTCATTTTACCATTATATTGCGAGGCTACCCAAAGTTGAATGAACCTCTCCTCTGCCTGTGTGCTAGGCCTAAATATATGCCAATGGACTGTTGCAGTGGTGGCTGACGTGAAGCCTCATTCTCTGCTATGACATGCAGACTAATTCTCTGCTGACATGAAGACAGATTCTCTGTTACGGGACCTCCCTCCTCTGCCTGGGTGCTGGGCCTAAATATATGCCAATGGACTGTTGCAGTGGTGGCTGACGTGAAGCCTCATTCTCTGCTATGACATGCAGACTAATTCTCTGCTGACATGAAGACAGATTCTCTGTTACGGGACCTCTCTCCTCTGCCTGTGTGTGTGCTGGGCCTAAATATATGCCAATGGACTGTTGCAGTGGTGGCTGACGTGAAGCCTCATTCTCTGCTATGACATGCAGACTAATTCTCTGCTGACATGAAGACAGATTCTCTGTTACGGGACCTCCCTCCTCTGCCTGGGTGCTGGGCCTAAATATATGCCAATGGACTGTTGCAGTGGTGGGTGACGTGAAGCCTGATTCTCTGCTATGACATGCAGACTAATTCTCTGCTGACATGAAGACAGATTCTCTGTTACGGGACCTCTCTCCTCTGCCTGTGTGTGTGCTGGGCCTAAATATATGCCAATGGACTGTTGCAGTGGTGGCTGACGTGAAGCCTCATTCTCTGCTATGACATGCAGACTAATTCTCTGCTGACATGAAGACAGATTCTCTGTTACGGGACCTCCCTCCTCTGCCTGGGTGCTGGGCCTAAATATATGCCAATGGACTGTTGCAGTGGTGGCTGACGTGAAGCCTCATTCTCTGCTATGACATGCAGACTGATTCTCTGCTGACATGAAGCCAGATTCTCTGTTACGGGACCTCTCTCCTCTGCCTGTGTGTGTGCTGGGCCTAAATATATGCCAATGGACTGTTGCAGTGGTGGCTGACGTGAAGCCTCATTCTCTGCTATGACATGCAGACTAATTCTCTGCTGACATGAAGACAGATTCTCTGTTACGGGACCTCCCTCCTCTGCCTGGGTGCTGGGCCTAAATATATGCCAATGGACTGTTGCAGTGGTGGCTGACGTGAAGCCTCATTCTCTGCTATGACATGCAGACTGATTCTCTGCTGACATGAAGCCAGATTCTCTGTTACGGGACCTCTCTCCTCTGCCTGTGTGTGTGCTGGGCCTAAATATATGCCAATGGACTGTTGCAGTGGTGGCTGACGTGAAGCCTCATTCTCTGCTATGACATGCAGACTAATTCTCTGCTGACATGAAGACAGATTCTCTGTTACGGGACCTCCCTCCTCTGCCTGGGTGCTGGGCCTAAATATATGCCAATGGACTGTTGCAGTGGTGGCTGACGTGAAGCCTCATTCTCTGCTATGACATGCAGACTGATTCTCTGCTGTTATGAAGCCAGATTGTCTGTTACGGGACCTCTCTGCTCTGCCTGTGTGCTAGGCCTAAATATATGAAAATGGACTGTTGCAGTGGTGGGTGACGTGAAGCCTCATTCTCTGCTATGACATGCAGACTGATTCTCTGCTGACATGAAGCCAGATTGTCTGTTACGGGACCTCTCTCCTCTGCCTGTGTGCTAGGCCTAAATATATGCCAATGGACTGTTGCAGTTGTGGCTGACGTGAAGCCTCATTCTCTGCTATGACATGCAGACTAATTCTCTGCTGACATGAAGCCAGATTGTCTGTTACGGGACCTCTCTCCTCTGCCTGGGTGCTGGGCCTAAATTTATGACAATGGACTGTTGCAGTGGTGGCTGACGTGAAGCCTGATTCTCTGCTATGACATACAGACTGATTCTCTGCTGACATGAAGCCAGATCCTCTGTTACGGGACCTCTCTCCTCTGCCTGTGTGTGTGCTGGGCCTAAATATATGCCAATGGACTGTTGCAGTGGTGGCTGACGTGAAGCCTCATTCTCTGCTATGACATGCAGACTGATTCTCTGCTGACATGAAGCCAGATTCTCTGTTACGGGACCTCTCTCCTCTGCCTGTGTGTGTGCTGGGCCTAAATATATGCCAATGGACTGTTGCAGTGGTGGCTGACGTGAAGCCTCATTCTCTGCTATGACATGCAGACTAATTCTCTGCTGACATGAAGACAGATTCTCTGTTACGGGACCTCCCTCCTCTGCCTGGGTGCTGGGCCTAAATATATGCCAATGGACTGTTGCAGTGGTGGCTGACGTGAAGCCTGATTCTCTGCTATGACATGCAGACTGATTCTCTGCTGACATGAAGCCAGATTCTCTGTTACGGGACCTCTCTCCTCTGCCTGTGTGCTAGGCCTAAATATATGCCAATGGACTGTTGCAGTGGTGGCTGACGTGAAGCCTCATTCTCTGCTATGACATGCAGACTAATTCTCTGCTGACATGAAGACAGATTCTCTGTTACGGGACCTCCCTCCTCTGCCTGGGTGCTGGGCCTAAATATATGCCAATGGACTGTTGCAGTGGTGGCTGACGTGAAGCCTCATTCTCTGCTATGACATGCAGACTGATTCTCTGCTGACATGAAGCCAGATTCTCTGTTACGGGACCTCTCTCCTCTGCCTGTGTGTGTGCTGGGCCTAAATATATGCCAATGGACTGTTGCAGTGGTGGCTGACGTGAAGCCTCATTCTCTGCTATGACATGCAGACTAATTCTCTGCTGACATGAAGACAGATTCTCTGTTACGGGACCTCCCTCCTCTGCCTGGGTGCTGGGCCTAAATATATGCCAATGGACTGTTGCAGTGGTGGCTGACGTGAAGCCTCATTCTCTGCTATGACATGCAGACTAATTCTCTGCTGACATGAAGCCAGATTGTCTGTTACGGGACCTCTCTCCTCTGCCTGGGTGCTGGGCCTAAATTTATGACAATGGACTGTTGCAGTGGTGGCTGACGTGAAGCCTGATTCTCTGCTATGACATGCAGACTGATTCTCTGCTGACATGAAGCCAGATCCTCTGTTACGGGACCTCTCTCCTCTGCCTGTGTGTGTGCTGGGCCTAAATATATGCCAATGGACTGTTGCAGTGGTGGCTGACGTGAAGCCTCATTCTCTGCTATGACATGCAGACTGATTCTCTGCTGACATGAAGCCAGATTCTCTGTTACGGGACCTCTCTCCTCTGCCTGTGTGTGTGCTGGGCCTAAATATATGCCAATGGACTGTTGCAGTGGTGGCTGACGTGAAGCCTCATTCTCTGCTATGACATGCAGACTAATTCTCTGCTGACATGAAGACAGATTCTCTGTTACGGGACCTCCCTCCTCTGCCTGGGTGCTGGGCCTAAATATATGCCAATGGACTGTTGCAGTGGTGGCTGACGTGAAGCCTCATTCTCTGCTATGACATGCAGACTAATTCTCTGCTGACATGAAGACAGATTCTCTGTTACGGGACCTCTCTCCTCTGCCTGGGTGCCGGGGCCTAAATATCTGAGAATGGACTGTTCCAGTGGTGGGTGACGGGAAGCCAGATTCTCTGCTATGGAACCTCTCTCCAATTGATTTTGGTTAATTTTTATTTATTTAATTTTTATTTTAATTCATTTCCCTATCCACATTTGTTTGCAGGGGATTTACCTACATGTTGCTGCCTTTTGCAGCCCTCTAGCTCTTTCCTGGGCTGTTTTACAGCCTTTTTAGTGCCGAAAAGTTCGGGTCCCCATTGACTTCAATGGGGTTCGGGTTCGGGACGAAGTTCGGATCGGGTTCGGATCCCGAACCCGAACATTTCCGGGATGTTCGGCCGAACTTCTCGAACCCGAACATCCAGGTGTTCGCTCAACTCTACTTTTTGCATGTTGAGCATTATTCTTTTCAATCTGAATGGGAGTGCCAGTGTTTTTCTCTTGGTGACCATGAGTATTGACCGCTGTGTATCCATCATGTGGAGAATATAAAGATACAAAAAAAGAGGATTATGGTACAATTTGAAGTTCCCATAGGGACCATAGGGCCTTAAAGCCCAGACCTGCTCCGTCTGATCCCCCCAGGGACGGAATCTGCAAATTCCTGACTTTCCCTGTGAAGGAAGCAATCATGTACAGAGCACGATCCGGGGGCCCTATTCAATGGGAGGAAAGTGATATCCTCATATTTCAAGATCTGGCCCAATCCACCCTGCGGAAACGGAGATCACTTAAACCTCTTACGGACTGGCTTAGGTCCAAGAAGATACTTTACAGATGGTCCTTTCCCTTTGGCATCTCATTTATGTTTGAAGGACGCAGACTGTTTATTACCTCGCACCAGGACTTAGATCCATTATACGATCTGCTGGGCTGCGGCCCTCTAAATATCCAATACTTGGACCCTGTTCAAGGTCTATTAGAGCTTCCAGAGATACCTAAAGTGGAGCCATGGGAAAAACAGCGCGCACCGAAATCCCAAAAGCACAGGAGAAATCTCCACGGCCCATCTCCAAGACGTCTATCAGTGGACAATTGATCCCCAGATGTTCGTCGTCAAGTATATACTACTAAAAGCAAATAGATTTAAGTTATCTTTTCTCATCCTTCTACTTCACTTTCTTCTCAGGTCAATTTGCCGCTTTAATGTCTTAGTATACCTTCTCTGGTTATATACCCATTGTATTTTAGATGGTTACTAATCACTTCATAGGGTGCTCCAACTAAGAACCAAGTTCTTTTTCCCCCCTCCTGCTTTTTTCTACCCGGTTTTCCCGGGCTCTCGAGTCCTCTAACCACTAATACTTAACTTTCTTCTAAAATATATTTTTGTTGTACTATTCAGCAATGGCCCGTACATTAACCCGGGCTTATTGCTCATTTCTTGTTCCTGTTATTTTTAGTTTAAAGGGGCACTGTGGCGATATACAGAATCTGAATAGTGGGGAAAACATATGTCATGTAAGAGAGTTGCAGCTCCCCTGGGGGCTGGACACTCAGAATCCAACCACACCCAAGCCCTTATAGCACACCTAAGGTACTCCTTCATGTTTAAGCCATGACAGACCTCCAGATTTCCTCATACAATGTCAAAGGCTTCAAATCACCTTCCAAAAGAGCTCAAATCTTCTTTCTTCTGAAAAAAGAGAATTGCTCTATTATCTTCCTTCAGGAAACACACTATAAATTTGACCATTATCCTAACCTTTCATTCTATAACTTTCCAGTGTGGTATCATTGTGGATCTGACTCTTCAGCCTCCAGGGGAGTCAGCATTGGTTTCAAAAGAGGGAGTCCATTCCAGTATGGCTCCCACATCCAAGATCCTGACGGCCATTACATAATGTTGAAAGGTACTTTTGCAAATCAGATGTACACATTTATTAACATATATGCCCCCAACACCCTTCAACATAAATGGTATCAATCACTATCCCCCAATAGTGGAAAAGTTTAAAGAAGGCATAGTCATTATTGGCGGGGACTCTAACATCTCACTAGAGCCTACACTAGACTCCACCTCCCAAAAATCCTCTCTCTCCCCAAAAAAACTCAGAATTATCCGCAAACAACTCCACTCCCTTCAGTTGGTAGATGCATGGAGAATATTAAATCCCCTATGTAAAGATTATACTTTCTATTCCAATGTGCATCACTCTTTTATTTCTAAAGAGTACCTCCAATTTTGCACGAACGCCAAAATTGGGTCCATTCACCTCTCAGACCACTCCCCAATTTACCTATCGGTTACCATTCCCCAACATATGCCTAAAGCATTCAAATGGAAGTTAAACGAACAACTAATTACTATCCCTGACCTTAAAAATCTGGTACAAAACTTCCTGGAGGAGTATTTCCACCTAAATGCCATTTCTGAAACCTCCCCTCATACAGTGTGGGATGCCCACAACGCTTATATAAGAGGACAGTTCATCAAAACTTGGAACTCAACAAAAAAAAAAAAGGATGGCACGGGTGGAACAGCTTCTCTCGGATATCCAAAAAATAGAAGAGATCCACAAAAAAAACCTACTAGATTCAAACCTCTCCCAACTTAACGATCTTAGATCGGAACTAAAAAACCTCCTCAATACAAAATCGGCCAAACTTTATCTACAAACCGGATTCCAAAAAAGTTGGGACACTAAAAAAATTGTGAATAAAAACTGAATGCAATGATGTGGAGATGTCAATATTTTATTTGTAAAAGAACGTAGATGACGGATCAAACGTTTAATCCGAGTAAATGTATAATTTTAAAGGAAAAATATGTTGATTAAAATTTTCACGGTGTCTACAAATCCCCAAAAAGTTGGGACAAGTAGCAATAAGAGGCTGTAAAAAGTAAATTTGAGCATAACGAAGAGCTGGAAGACCAATTAACACTAATTAGGTCAATTGGCAACATGATTGGGTATAAAAAGAGCTTCTCAGAGTAGCAGTGTCTCTCAGAAGCCAAGATGGGTAGAGGATCACCAATTCCCACAATGTTGCGCAGAAAGATAGTGGAGCAATATCAGAAAGGTGTTACCCAGCGAAAAATTGCAAAGACTTTGCATCTATCATCATCAACTGTGCATAACATCATCCGAAGATTCAGAGAATCTGGAACAATCTCTGTGCGTAAGGGTCAAGGCCGTAAAACCATACTGGATGCCCGTGATCTCCGGGCCCTTAAACGACACTGCACCACAAACAGGAATGCTACTGTAAAGGAAATCACAGAATGGGCTCAGGAATACTTCCAGAAACCATTGTCAGTGAACACAATCCACCGTGCCATCCGCCGCTGCCAGCTGAAACTCTACAGTGCAAAGAAGAAGCCATTTCTAAGCAAGATCCACAAGCTCAGGCGTTTTCACTGGGCCAGGGATCATTTAAAATGGAGTGTGGCAAAATGGAAGACTGTTCTGTGGTCAGACGAGTCACGATTCAAAGTTCTTTTTGGAAATCTGGGACGCCATGTCATCCGGACCAAAGAGGACAAGGACAACCCAAGTTGTTATCAACGCTCAGTTCAGAAGCCTGCATCTCTGATGGTATGGGGTTGCATGAGTGCGTGTGGCATGGGCAGCTTGCATGTCTGGAAAGGCACCATCAATGCAGAAAAATATATTCAGGTTCTAGAACAACATATGCTCCCATCCAGACGTCATCTCTTTCAGGGAAGACCCTGCATTTTTCAACAAGATAATGCCAGACCACATTCTGCATCAATCACAACATCATGGCTGCGTAGGAGAAGGATCCGGGTACTGAAATGGCCAGTCTGTAGTCCAGATCTTTCACCTATAGAGAACATTTGGCGCATCATAAAGAGGAAGGTGCAACAAAGAAGGCCCAAGACGATTGAACAGTTAGAGGCCTGTATTAGACAAGAATGGGAGAGCATTCCTATTTCTAAACTTGAGAAACTGGTCTCCTCGGTCCCCAGACGTCTGTTGAGTGTTGTAAGAAGAAGGGGAGATGCCACACAGTGGGGAAAATGGCCTTGTCCCAACTTTTTGGGGATTTGTTGACACCATGAAATTCTGATTCAACATATTTTTCCCTTAAAATGGTACATTTTCTCAGTTTAAACTTTTGTTCCGTGATTTATGTTCTATTCTGAATAAAATATTAGAAGTTGGCACCTCCACATCATTGCATTCAGTTTTTATTCACGATTTGTATAGTATCCCAACTTTTTGGGAATCCGGTTTGTACATTCCCAATTTAAATACTTTGCCCATGGCAACAAAGCTTCCAAGTTAATGATGCGTCTCATAAAAAAGAGGAAAGCCCAAAACCATATTAGTAAAATTAATAAAAAAGAAGGAGGTATGGCTATAAACTCTAAGGAAATAGCTCTTCAGTTTCCAAAATACTACCAAACTCTCTATAACATCCCACAAAGTGGGGTTGGAGACACAAACTATTCAATCCCTGATCCCTTAGAATCCTTCCTCAGTTCCATAACCCTTCCCAGACTGACCGAAACTCAAAAATTAGCCCTCATTGCCCCCTTCAACTCTGAAGAACTCAAAAAAACTAAAAATAATCTCCAGAACGGTAAAGCTCCTGGCCCAGATGGTCTCCCGGCCCTTTATTACAGCACCTTTAGTAATTCCCTAATCCCACATCTGTTACACATATGCAACAGCTCCCTCCTAGGACTACCCCTCTCGGCAGATATGACTAGAGCCCATATTACCATTCTTCCTAATAAGGGTAAAGACCCGTCCCAGTGCTCAAGCTATCACCCTATATCCCTACTGAACTTAGACTTAAAACTTATAGCTAAAATGTTAGACAATCGTCTTGCCCCATTCCTTCCGGATCTGATTCACAGGGATCAGACAGGTTTTGTAAAAGGCCGAGAAGGGAAAGACAACACCGCTAGAATCTTCAACGCCATTTACTACGCTAAAAATAAATTTATCCCCCTGACATTGCTAAGCACTGATGCAGAGAAAGCATTTGACAGGGTCAACTGGAAATTCAATGTGCAATGAACAAGTTTGATATCCCTATCCCATTTATAGAAGCTACTTTTGCCATGTACTCCAATGCCTCTGCATCAGTGCTGGTAAATTATACCATATCCCCCACATTTGTAATTAGGAATAGCACGAGACAAGGTTGTCCTCTATCTCCCCTTTTATTTGTAATAACCATGGAACCACTCTTACAGACTATCAGACAGGATTCAAAAATAGCGGGAATAAAAATGGGAAAACAAGAACATAAGGCAGCGGCCTTTGCAGGTGACCTATTAATCCTCACCTCAAATCCTCAGACCTCCTTAGCCGTCATATATAACTTACTGGAGCGGTTTAGCCCCCTATCCAACTTCAAAATCAATATGAGGAAATCTCAAGTCATGGGTATTGTCATACCTTCATCCACGATAACCTCCCTAAAAGCTAAATCACCCTTTAATTGGGATACTCCTTATATCACATACCCGGGGATTCAAATAGGCCCTGATCCCAACAACCTCTTAAACCTCAACTATACCCCGCTACTTCAGTCTATTTCTGACCAGCTCCATCAAATAGACCTCCAGACCTTGTCATGGTTCGGTAGGAAAAATTTAATCACCTCCCTAATTATTCCTAGACTTAACTATTTACAACAAGTACTTCCTATCCCAATAAGAAAAAAACTATTTCACTAACCTAACAAAAATGGTTCGTAGATATATCTGGAAACAGAAAAGCCAGAGATTGGCAACAACTACCCTGCAGAAACCCAGGGACATGGGGGGTATAGGTTTACCCAATCCCCAACTTTACAACAAAGCTATCCATTTATCCAGAGTGCTTGATTGGTTTCATAGGCCATCACATAAATCCTGGGTGGAAATGGAGTCCTCAACAGTCCAACTCTCATTTAGGGCACTACTGACTGGTGATAGGGAAAAACTCACCTCTTTTTCCACCTCCAACCCGATTATAAATTCCTCGCTTAAAGTATGAAATGGTTTCAAAACTCCGGTTGGGGCTTTCCCTTACCATCACCTCTGATTCAAGTGAGAGATTTATTGGAGTTGGCCCCATTGGAATTGAAACAATGTCTTCCCCAGTCGCTTAAAACATCCCAAACCCCTATTATATCTCTGTTTAATGCAGAAGGGAAGTTAGCAAACAAAAAATAAATTGCCACACTACTTTCCATCTCGGACTCACTCCCCTCTCCAGTATCTTTCCTTCACACTTACATTGCTAAACATGTCCCCCTTCAAACACTTCTCAGACCAATCACTTGGTTTGAAGGATGGATCTGCAGCCAAACCACAATTAGTAAGCCAATCTCACAATTATATAAAAAACTGAATACTCCTATTAATATGCCAAAAATGGCTTTTATAGGCCTGTGGGAAAGAGATTTGAAAACCTCCTTGTCACGGATGGTGTAACAGAAAACAAGAAGTTACAAATAAGGATCCGACTGGCTTGATCCGAAACTAAGGAACAAAAGGGAGACCCCTATTTAAGCCCTGAAACTCTCCTTGTCTTCTCAGCCCATGCAAAGATCTCTATGATAGAAAATTGCATGCCCTCGTGCCTCGACTGTATGACACCTGAACACCCTATAATAGTGAGGGGACACGACCACCGGCTCCCTACACTTAATGCGGAGGGAGTCATGGTCACCTAGGATCAAGCAAACAGGAAAACAGAAATCAATGAACAGACTTATCTGTAGAAGCATCAGTTGTAGCATCCAGCATGTACACACTCCAGGAAGTTGTATAAACCGCAAAGTGATGCAGTATGGGAGGGGATTTAAAGGGATGCAATCAGTGCAACTAGATGACAGCTGAGAGAGGGAAACGAGATGACAAAACGAAAGCAAAACAAAAGAACCTCAAGTAGGAGGTTCTGAAGAACGTCTGTCAGAGCTTCTCAGATGTCTGGTGGTGACACTCCTTCTCAGCACATGATTTTAATAAACTATTCATTACTCCACACAAATCCTCAAGGTGTGTCCTCATACAGGAAAACAGCTACAAATTATTAACAAGATGGTACAAAACCCCTGACATCACATCCAAATACGAAAGCTCTAGATCTGATAAATGTTGGAGGTGTAGTGAGACAAGGGGCACCTTTTTTCACATTTGGTGGCTTTGTCCCCAAGTATCAAGGTGGTGGGAAGATATATTCAGAGTAACAAAATATGCAAAACCTCAATACCAACAAATCCTCAATTAGCCCTGTTAAGTCTTCCACCGTCAGACTATACCTCTAATATTCCTCCACTATTTCACATCCTTCTCATGGCTGCACGTCTTCTTTCAGCACGTTTTTGGCTTACAACGGAACTCCCATCCCCAGATCTATGGAGGGAAAAGATTGAGACCATATACAGATTTGAAGAGTTAGTGGCAGCAGAAGCACGCAATTACCAAATATTCAAAGGCAGATGGGATAAATGGGTGAGCCACAGACATATCAACCACAGGCATACTATCCTTATTAAATAAGTAACTCTTTACAACAGAAGGTACATTACACTCTCCCTTCAGTAGGGACTTGACAAACAGTCAACAGTCACACATTACAAAGTGAAAGTAAGAAGCCTGGGAACGAGGGAACACCCAAAATGCCGTGCAGCCAGCCAGTCAGCAGATAGCCAGCCTCTGTGATGTCACAGGCCTATAAAAAGTCTCATCCTGCCCGTTCTCCACTATTTTACTGTGAACTTAAAGTTATCCAAGGTGTAAAACATCTACCCGCTAATGCCGGGTGGCTCATATAGATGGTACTTACCCTGCTCCCTGGCACCTGCATAGCTCCTACTCCCTGCACGGCCGCTGCTGCATCTTACCGTTGCGAGTGGATAAAAACATCTGGCGACGATGGGGGAAGAAGTGATTGTTTTTATGTCAGTCAAAAGCAAGCCGCGACTAGTGTTGAGCATGAATATTCGTATTACGAATTTTTATTGAGAATATCGGCACTGCAAGAATTCGCGAATATTTAGAATATAGTGCCATATATTCGGAATGACGAATATTATTATTATTTTTTTTAACACAGTACACATCAGGTGATCATCCCTCCCTTCTTCTAGCTTGTGGGCTAATGAGAAGTAGAGATGTCGCAAATATAAAAATTTTCCTTTGTGAACGGCGAACGCGAATTTCTACAAATGTTCGCGAACGGGCGAACCGCCGTAGACTTCTATAGGCAGGCAAATTTTAAAACCCACAGAGACTCTTTCTGGCCACAATAGTGATGGAAAAGTTGTTTCAAGGGGACTAACACCTTGACTGTGGCATGCCGGAGGGGGATCCATGGCAAAACGCCAATGGAAAATTACATAGTTGACGCAGAGTTGGATTTTAATCCATAAAGGGCATAAATCACCTAACAATCCAATTTTTTTTTGAACAACGTGGTTTAAAACATCCAGTGTGTG
Source organism: Bufo gargarizans (assembly GCF_014858855.1). Lineage (NCBI taxonomy): Eukaryota > Metazoa > Chordata > Amphibia > Anura > Bufonidae > Bufo > Bufo gargarizans. The sequence goes on along the minus strand of NC_058081.1, from coordinate 723,082,590 downwards.
TATACGATCAGGTATGATGTTGTATCGATCAGGTAGTGTAAGGGTTACGCCCGCTTCACAGACATTGACAGACCAAACTCCCCTTTTAATGCATCGCAAACAACCGCAAACAGTCCATTTGCCCAACCGCAAACTTCCCATTTGCACAAGGTTGGATACCAAGCTAGCCATGTCCCGTTGATGTCATTTAAGGTTTCTTCCTCCACCCAGCCACGTACAACACCAAGGGTCCCCCGAAAGGTGAATTGAATTGATTTTTCAAACGGGGAGATGGTTTAAAAAACGCTGGCTCCCTCCCCTTTGTTTGAATCCACGGTCACTGCGTCTGCAATTTACTGTCCCACCCGATATGAGTGGTATTTTCTATAGTTCTCTCTTCTCATCAGTTTAATCCCTGTTAAGTGACGTCCCCAATCTGGGGTCCATTTATTAAATGGATTTTTACAAACGGGGAGATGGTTAAAAAATTGCTGGCTCCCTCCCCTTTGTTTGAATCCACGCCACGGTCACTGCGTCTGCGCCGTGCAATTTACTGTCACACCCGATATGAGTGGTATTTTCTGTAGTACTATTCTCATCAGTTTAATCCCAGTTACGTCCCATATCAGTGATTGCCTTTTGTGAAAAAAAATTTAGGCCGGGTACCTTCACAGTGACAGACCAAACTCTGATACACCAAACTGAATTTGGTTTTAGGAACCGGGAGATGGAAAAAGCAGCTTGGTCGGTCTTCTTACTTCCAAGTTGGGGCACTGCGCGTGCACGGAGCAATGTGCTGTGACACCCTATATGAGTGGTGTCTTAACTAGTACTATTCCTATCAGTTTAATCCCTGTTACGTCCCCTATCCGGGGACGTGTGTCGAATTGATTAACCATTGTCGAATTAACGAACCATTACGACATCCTGGAATAATTTAGTTCTGAGCTCTGTACTTGCTTTGTATTGGAATTTATGGGGATTTTTTAAATTGTCTGCATTATTTCTAATAAACTATTAAGAGACTTTATTATGATTTTTTTATTTTATGTATTAAAAACCCACCCATACAACTTAAAAAAATAAAATAAAAAAATTGAAGTTTTTTCTATGAAAAAACATCCAGCCGATCGCTTTTGGTCTGATCATAATGAAGCAACGGCCTTATCATCTGGGGTGTGGCAACATTGCCAACACACTCATAGAGGTGATGATCGCTTCATTGTGATACGCAAGCCCCTTCACCACAACAAGGTAACGATCACGAAAGGGGAATTGACACTTGTATGTGCCTTTTTTTTTTGCAGCCACAGTGCAGCACCAGAGGCCAGAAAAATTAGGCATGTACACATACCTAAAAAATAATGTTATTGTTGCAGCCGCTGTTGTAGCAGCAGCCGGAAAAATTGATGTTTTCAAGGCAGAAAGGTGACTAAAACATTGCGGCTTGAACCCTAGTTGGTGGCGGAGAATTCACGAAAGTCATCCGGTATGCAGACATTAAATACAGCAGCGTGGGGACCATTTTGAGGCCAAGGCATGTCATCAGGCCTTTTGTTAGTTAAACATATCCCCTACTGTCAGTCCCTTCGGGATCCATGCCTCATTCATCTTAATGAAGGTGAGGTAATCAACACTTTTTTGACCGAGGCGACTTCTTTTGTCAGTGACAATGCCTCCTGCTGCACTGAAGGTCCTTTCTGACAGGACACTTGAAGCGGGGCAGGCCAGAAGTTCTATCGCAAACTGGGATAGTTCAGGCCACAGGTCAAGCCTGCACACCCAGTAGTCAAGGGGTTCATCGCTCCTCAGAGTGTCGATATCTGCAGTTAAGGCAAGGTAGTCTGCTCCCTGTCGGTCGAGTCGTTCTCTAAGGCTGTATCTCAAAGGGCTGTGGCGATGTGTAGGACTGAAAAAGCTCTGCATGTCCTCCATCAACAACACATCTGTAAAGCGTCCTGTCCTTGCCGCCGTGGTCGTGGTAGGAGGAGGATTACTTTCACCTCTTCCCCAGTTAGATTCCCGTTGTGCTGTGACATCACCCTTATAAGCTGTGTAAAGCATATTTTTTAGTTTGGTTTTGAACTGCTGCATCCTTTCTGACGTCCGGTAATTTGGTAACATTTCCGCCACTTTCTGCTTATACCGGGGGTCTAGTAGCGTGGCCACCCAGTACAGGTCGTTCTCCTTCATCCTTTTTATACGAGGGTCCCTCAACAGACATGACAGCATGAAAGACCCCATTTGCACAAGGTTGGATGCCGAGCTACTCATTTCCCGTTCCTCCTCCTCACTGATGTCATTGACGGTCTGTTCTTCCCCCCAGCCACGTACAACACCACGGGTCCCAGATAGGTGACAACAACGAGCACCCTGGGATGCCTGCTGTGGTTGGTCTTCCTCCTCCTCAAAGCCACATTCCTCCTCTGACTCCTCTTCCTCATACTCCTCTTGCAGCGTTGCCGCAGGTCCGGCAAGCGATGATGACAAGGCTGTTTCTGGTGGTGATGGTGACCACAACTCTTCCTCTTCACGCTCATCTACAGCCTGATCCAGCACTCTTCGCAGGGCACGCTCCAGGAAGAAAACAAATGGGATGAGGTCGCTGATGGTGCCTTCGGTGCGACTGACTAGGTTTGTCACCTCCTCAAAAGGACGCATGAGCCTACAGGCATTGCGCATGAGCGTCCAGTAACGTGGCAAAAAAATTCCCAGCTCCGCAGAGGCTGTCCTAGCATCCCGGTCATACAAATACTCGTTGACGGCTTTTTCTTGTTGGAGCAGGCGGTCGAACATTAGGAGTGTTGAATTCCAACGTGTCGGGCTGTCGCAAATCAAGCGCCTCACTGGCATGTTGTTTCGGCGCTGAATGTCTGAAAAGTGCGCCATGGCCGTGTAGGAACGCCTGAAATGGCCACACACCTTCCTGGCCTGCTTGAGGACGTCCTGTAAGCCTGGGTACTTAGACACAAAGCGTTGTACGATGAGATTCAACACATGTGCCATGCACGGCACATGTGACAACTTGCCCAAATTCAATGCCGCCAACAAATTGCTTCCATTGTCACACACCACTTTGCCGATCTCCAGTTGGTGCAGGGTCAGCCACTGATCCACCTGTGCGTTCAGGGCGGACAGGAGTGCTGGTCCGGTGTGGCTCTCTGCTTTCAGGCAAGTCAACCCCAAGACAGCGTGACACTGTCGTATCCGGGATGTGGAATAGCCCCTGGGGAGCTGGGGGGTGCAGTTGATGTGCAGCCAGATGCCGCAGCAGAAGAGGACTTAGCCGAGGAGCTTATGGAAGAGGATGGAGTATGAAGAGTAGAGGAGGTGGTAGTAGGCCTGCCTGCAAGTCGTGGCAGGTGTCACCAACTCCGCTGCAGAGCCACGCATTCCATGCATTGGCAGCCGTCAGCAGGTTGACCCAATGCGCAGTGTAGGTGATATATCCTGCCCTGACCGTGCTTTGCAGACCAGGTATCAGTGGTCAGATGGACCCTTGCCTCAACACTGTATGCCAGAGATGCCATTACTTCCTTTTCAATCACTGAGTAGAGGTTTGGGATTGCCTTATTAGAAAAAAAAATTGTCCGTCCACTGTGGTGTCCCAATAGTGACACATTTTTTGAAGGCCTCAGACTCCACCAGCTGGTATGGTAAAAGCTGGCGGGCTAAGAGTTCCGTCAAGCCAGCTGTCAGACTGCCGGGCAAGGGGGTGACTCTGTGACATTGGCTTCTTACGCTCAAACATTTCCTTTACAGACACCTGACTGTGGGCAGATGAGATGGAACTGCTGAAGGTGAGAGGCGGAGTGGCGGGTGGTTGAAAGGGGGCAAGGAGGACAGCAGTGGTTGACGTGGCTGAAGATGCTGGACCAGGAGGAGGATGGTGGCTTTGAGCTTGTGTGCTGCTTCTACTCGTCATCATGTGTTGATCCCATAGGCGTTTGTGATGTGCGATCATGTGCCTTCGCAAAGCAGTTGTACCTAGGTGGGTGTTGGATTTCCCATGACTCAGTTTCTTTTGGCACAGGTTGCAAATGGCATCGCTGTGTCAGAGGCAGACACCCCAAAAAAATGCCACACTGCTGAGCTTTGCAATGACGGCATTCTCGTGGTGGCAACAGCATGAGTTGATTGGCGTGCTGTCTGGCTGACCCCGGGTGCCGATACATGCTGTCTGACTGTGCCACTAGCTCCTTGCGACGACCTCCCCCTGCTTCCAACTCGTCTCCTCCTTCTCTCTGTCTCCCCTTCTGAACTTTCCCCTTGTTCTTCTTCTCTTCGAGCAGGCACCCACGTGGCATCCACGGACACATCGTCATCATCAACCACTTCACTTGTATCTGACACCTCAGCAAAGGAAGCAGCAGTGGGTACAACATCATCATCATCATCACACTGTACGTCCATGTGTGTAATGCTGCCTGACTGAGACATATCCCTGTTATCTACATCCCCTTGCAATAATGGTTGTGCATCACTCATTTAATACAACTTATGTGTAAATAACTCCTCTGAGGGATCAAGTGAAGCGGCTGTGGTGGCTGTGGTGGTAGTGGTGGTGGTAGTGGCGGGCGGGAGAGTGGTAACTTGAGAGCAGGTGACCAAAGCTGAGCTGGAGGAGGATGGTGCGTCAAGGTTCTTAGCGGAAGCTGTTGAAGATTGGGTGTCCTGTGTAAGCCAATCAACTGTTTTCTCCGAATTTTTGGGGTTCAGGGTACGTGGCCTCTGAACACTGGGCATTATTCCAGGGCCAGTGGAAATCACAGCACCACGACCACGATGGCCACTGCGGGGTGGCCTGCCTCTGCCTGTCATATTTTTTTTTAATGTGAAGTGGTACTATGCGTGCAAGGTACTGTGCCAACCTATATATGAATGGTGGTAGGCACTGGGCAGTGGGCACAGTACAGTCTGTGTTGGCCTGACACACACGGGCTTGCAAATGTGATTATAATTTTAAATATAATTTTTTTTATCTGCAAGGTATTTGAGTGAATGACACCCTGTAACGGTATGAGTGGAGGCCTAGCCACTAGCAGTATACAGTATGTGTGTGGGCCTGACACACGGGCTTGCAAATGTGATTATGTCACAGAAAAATATTAAATAGATTTTTTTTTTATCTGCAAGGTATTTTCTGTCACACCCTGTATGAATGGTGTGCACGTGCTGTCTGTGACTGAGCCTGCAGCCTCTCACACACGGGCAGCCAGGCAACTGCAATATATATATATATATATATATATATATAAATAAAAAAAAGCAGACTGAAAAGGGCTTTTTGGGGTGCTGTCAGGACGCTGTCCTTACAGCAGATGAGTCTGTGGACACAGAACACTGCCCTAGCTAACGCTTTCCCCATTGAATCAGCAGCAGCAGCCGCACTGTCCCTCCTCTCACTGTGAATGCAGCTTCCGAATGAATCTAAAATGGATGCTGTCCAGGAGGTGGGAGGGTCTAGGAGGGAGGGTCTGCTGCTGATTGGCTGGAATGTGTCTGCTGACTGTGAGGTACAGGGTCAAAGTTTACTCAATTATAATGTATAGGGGCGGACCGAACATCGCATATGTTCGCCCACAGTGGCGAACGCGAACAAGCTATGTTCGTCGGGAACCATTTGCCGGCGAATAGTTCGGGACATCACTAATGAGAAGGCTTTGTCACAGCTTAGCAACATCCCTAGCAACCAATAGGAAAGTTGCCCACCCCTTACTATATAAGAACCTCCCCAGCAGCCATTTTCTAAAGTTTATTGCAGTTATGAAAGAGACAGCAGTGTCATTGCTGTGCTCTGTGCTTTGTTGCATTACATTAGACAGTTAACTTATATATATAATTCAGATAGGGGGAGATAGTCAGTGCAGGTTAGATTGCTCTATAGTGTAGCTGATAGGTTCCACTGCAGGATGTTAGGCAGTGTGATAGGTACTGCTGCCCATACATACATGCTACAGACATAGTGCTGTGATGTCACAAGTTGCACGTATTGTGAAAAAATATGTGCATCGTTAATTGCCGAAAATTCGCAAGCGCAAATATATTGGACCACTCTATCTGCATATAAAGCTATTGTAATGTTCTGCCGTGCCAACCATTTTCTCCAGTCTCAGGAAACTTATACCAGCTTATAAAATGTAGCATAACCCACGCCGGTATTTTGCACGCATTACGCGAATAATACATTGCCAATTTTCGCAATCAAGAATGTAATCTCGAATTCTCAAATTCACGAATATATGATGAATATTCTACAAAATATTCACGAAATTCGAATATTGCCCCTGCCGCTCATCACTAGTCGCGACGAGGACGAGCATCCCTAGGGTGAAATTGCAGTCTGATACTACTGATTTTGGGGTGTCCACAATTTTTTTATACTTAAGTAATTCCATTAATCCTTGATGCTGTAATTTGGGTGAAATCATGGCCTGATACTATTGATTTTGGGGTGTCCATATTGTTTTTTACAGCGTATCAGTGTGTGACACACCAATTTCTAGCAATTTATGTGGAATCAGCTGATAGTGTAAAAGGAGTGCGCTCTTTCATGCTATAGTAGAATTTGGGCCACTGTGCGATTAAGTAAAGTTAACAGGACATTTTTCCCCGTCATGAATAAATGAAGAATGTGGAACCGTTATTTGTGCCTGATGACTTGTATTAGGATGTAACAAAATGGAATGCCTCTTAAAAGGTTCTATTTTGCATGCCATCCTAAAATTCCGTTATATTCCGTTATAAATCTGTTATAATGGAACACTAAAATGGAATTCCTAGTGCTGGTGAGAACCCCCCATAAGAGTGACTCCTGTCACCTGCCTGTCATACAACCGCACAGTAACTGTTTCACTACCATAGCGGACTCCCTATGCATGTTTCTGCAATGCACAGTCATGTTTACCAAGAGTCACTTATAGAGAAGGATTCGAGTGTCCTTGTGGATGGTAGATTAAATAACAGTACAATGTCAATCAGCTGCTTCTAAGGCCACCAGGATACTGTCATGCATTAAACGAGGCATGGACTCGCGAGGCAGGGATGTAATATTACCACTTTACAAAGCGCTGGTGCGGCCTCATCTGGAATATGCAGTTCAATTCTTTTTTTTTTTTTTTTTTTTTTTTATAATTTTATTGAATAAATCAATATAAAAACAGAAATAGAGCGGAAGAGAAGAAACATACTCCTCTGCTCTTAATACAAAGAAACATAGTACAGGTCTGTCAGGTACAAAATATATGTCAGACAGGATAATACATGCTCTCAATGGCTAAACAGCAGTGCAAGACCTCCAACATATAATATACTGAGAATAATCATGCTTAATGACTAGGTTGCACTTAATGTCTTAGACATATCTAGGAAGCATCTTAATTCTGAGCGTTTTGATCGTTTTGATCCATCCGAGACAGCCAAAAATCAAAGTTACCTTACCATCTGAGCAGCTCTACGTCAAACAATGTAAGGGAGCTTAGAAGGTGACTGAATGGGGAGCTAGTTGTTATGAACTCTTAGTGTTGTAAGCTCAGGGATCGTGCTAACTACATTATCTTTCAATTAATATTTTCTAAAGGAAATCCAGTGGCTCCAGATCTTTAAGAACTTATGGTGAGATCTCAATTCCCACGAGGATAGCTCTTCCAGCCGGAAGATTTGATCTATCTTCTGGTACCAAGTGTCCACAGAGGGGACCTCGGTTGATAACCATAATATTGGAATCAGCAGTTTAGCGGCGTTCACTAGATGTTTGAAGAGAAGAAGATTTTGGGGAGAGGGGTTGCGAGGGTAGAGATTCAGGAGAGCAACCTCTGGCGATGGAGTGATGCTTGTATTGCAAATCTTATTACAGATTAGGAAAACCTTCTCCCACCAGCTGAGTAAAATTGGGCAGGACCACCATATATGAATAAAATCACCTCTTTCCTTTGAGCATCTCCAGCATGTGTCAGAAGCTGAAGTGGAATATAGGCATGTCTTGTCAGGGGTTTTATACCACCTTGAGATGATTTTATAGTTATTCTCTTGAATCCTGACACACCTGGAGGCTTTATGGGAAGAGTTAAAAATGATGCTAGTCTCTTCTGAAGAGAGAGTCTTGTTTAGGTCTTTTTCCCAAAGTCTAATAAAGCTGGTGTTAAAGCTTCAGGGGGAGTTCTTAGTCTATTGTACCATTGTGAGATCATCTTTTGTGGGGTAAAGTCTCGACTGATAATGTGTTCAAACCAAGTAATAGGACGAAGCAGCATATGTAAATGTATATTTTGAGACATATATGCTCTTAAGAAATGGAGCCCTGAAAAGTTAGAACGAGAGCATTTTAAGTGATCGCCCATTTCATTAATAGTAAGCAATTTACCCTCTTTGTAGAGATCCGACAGCTTCAGTGTAGAACGTGCAATTTCATTGGGTATGCTATTCTGTAGGGCCCGGGGGGCTAGATGAAAAATGTCTCCTATCTCAAGGATTGGAGATGGGAGAGGCGAGCCCAGGGGTGATTTTTGTAGGGAATACCACGCATTCAGAGTGGCTTTCATAACCAGGGTGGTATCGGGGCAAGGGGGCAATGGTGACATGCGGCCCAATAGAGCTGCTCTGAACGGAATACCCAGCAACTCCTCCTCCATTGAGACCCAGGATTTTTGCTTGGGAGCTGTCAGCCAGTCCACAACTCTGGTGAGTAAAATAGCTCTACCATAAAGTTCCGGGTCTGGTAACGCTATCCCTCCCCTCTCTCTCGGAAAAGACAGAGACCTATAGGACATTCTGGCCTTCTTCTTGTTCCAGATGAAAGATCGGAACATGGTCTTAAGTTTAGAGTAGTAATTGGAGGGGATGGGGATTGGTAAGGCTTGTTGGAGGTACGTGAGTTTAGGTATAATGAGTGACATTAGTATGTTCTTCCTCCCAAACCATGAGAGCGTGGGGATATCAAGGGAGGTCAGATCATCAGCTATTTTGTTTTGGAGAGGAATATAGTTCAGATTAAAGAGTTGGTTAGGATCTGCACTCATTTTGATTCCAAGATACGTAAGAAAAGGGGATGACCAATTAAATGGCGAGTCTGCTTCTAGCCGGGTCTTCAGAGATTTTTTAAGTCCCGTAGCGATAATTAGTGATTTATTATGGTTCACCTTGAAATTAGAAAGTGACCCATATGTTTCTAGATGGCCATAAAGTTTTGGAAGAGCCTTTTCAGGATTACTTGTTATTAAGAGTAGGTCGTCCGCAAACGCGGCTACTTTATGTTGTTGGTCACCTAGATGTACACCCTGGATGTCAGAATCTTTCCGGATAGTTTGTAGAAGTGGCTCTAAGGCGAGGACGAACAGGAGGGGGGAGAGGGGACAACCCTGTCGAGTGCCATTACTAATCTTAAATGGTTTTGATAGAGTATCATTGACCCTAATTGAGGCTGAAGCGTGGTGGTACATTGCTTTAATCGCTGCTATGAAGGGGAGGGGTAGGTTGCGAGATTGTAGCGCCGCATACATGAAAGGCCAGTTAACCCTGTCAAATGCCTTCTCAGCGTCTGTGCTGAGAAGGACCAGGGGAAGGCTCTTTTTCTTAACATAATGTATAATGTTGAGGATCCGGGCCGTGTTGTCTTTTCCTTCTCTATTTTTAACGAAACCCACTTGGTCCCTATGGACTAGTACAGGGAGAAGCTTTGACAACCTGTTTGCAAGCATCTTAGCTAAAAGTTTTAAGTCAATGTTAAGAAGTGAAATGGGTCGATAGTTAGGGCATAAGGAGTGGTCTTTACCTTCTTTAGGAATTAAAGTAATGTGGGCATGTGACATGTCAGATGATAGTGGGGTACCTTGTAAGGCGTTATTATACACTCGGAGCATGTGCGGAATCAATATTTCATGGAAAGAATGGTAATAGGGTATCGGGAACCCATCTGGGCCTGGGCATTTCCCTTTCGGGGAGTTTTTGATGGCATGCAGGAGTTCTTCAGGAGAAAAAGGGGAGGCTAAGTGAACCCCATCCTGTTCCGAGAGAGAGGAGAGGGACAAGCCGCTGAAATATGAGGTAAGGAGTGGAGGAATCACCGCTTCACCAGAGGGAGGTTGCGTCGGATTTAGGTTGTAAAGAGATTCATAATAATCCCTAAACAGTGAAGCAATTTTATTTGATTCAAAGGTCAACGGGCCTTCTGGGGTCTTTAGTTTATGTATATAATTGTTCAGTTTCCTACGTTTTAGTCTAGACATCATATATCGAGAAGCTTTATTACCATGGGCAAATATTTTGTACTGGGAGTGTAAATATAATTTAGCAGAGGCTAAGTTCAATAAGTTTTTGATGGCCGCCCTGGCCGCGGAAAGTTCCAATAAATGTGACTCCAACTGGGATTTTTTATGGGCACTCTCCAGCTGACTAATTTTTTCATACAGTGTGTCTAACTGTTTCTGTCTTTCCTTTTTTAGATACGCCCCTAAGCTAATACAGTGGCCCCTTATAAATGCTTTGTGAGCATCCCAGACTATTTGAGGTGAAATCTCGGGGGAACAATTCGTGCGAAAATATTCTTCCAGGAGGTCTTTCAGTTTAGATTTAGTGGAAGATATACTTGTAAGCTGTTCATTAAAACGCCAGTGGCTAGAGGGTTTATGGGTTAGGGGGGCGTTTATTTGAAGGAATATGGGAGCGTGGTCTGATAAGATTATGGAACCTATTTCGGCCTTTGCACACAAGTGAAGGTGTTCCTTTGAAATGAATAAATGGTCGAGGCGTTGGTATGACCTGTGTAGAGATGAGTAGAAAGTGTAATCACTAGAGTCTGGATGTAATGTGCGCCAAACATCAATTAGGTGGGCTTTGGCAAGTGACTTCACTAGGGAGCGAATGCCCCTTTGAGATTGGGCCGATTTATGAGACGAGGAGTCAATGAGGGGATTTAGGACTAGGTTCAGGTCTCCTCCAATTACCGTGATACCATCTCTAAAAGATTCTATTTTTAGAAGAATCGACTTTAGCCAAGGAATCTGGCGAATATTTGGGGCATAGACATTTATAAAGGTGTACAGGTGTTGACCTATCTTGCCTTTAATCATAATGAATCGACCCTCAGGATCATTCAGCTGGTCATCTAGGATGAAAGGCACCTTACTCTGGAAGCCAATGCTAACTCCCTTGGAATTTGAATTAGGAGACCCACAGTGGAACCATGTAGGGTAATATGAAAGGATAAATTGGGAAGTGCTGAGATTTAAAATGTGTTTCCTGTAGGAAAATTACGTTCGCTTTGGCTCTCCTCATCACCCCAAAAATCTGGCTCCTCTTAGAAGGCGAATTACATCCCTTAACATTGTAGGAGGCAATACTAATAGCCATCATGGGGTTGATGAAGAGTGGCAGAACGACGCTTCTGAAACATGAAGTAGTGTTTGCGGTACGTGAGCTGCTCAGGGTACTTAGCTTTTGAGAAGGACGTATGAAACAGGACCCGTTGTCCCAGGGGAAGGAACGGCTGTCGCGGATGGATGTGCCCCAGAATGATGGGAGACCTGTGCAAAACAAACAAGAACAAACATAAATTGAACATATAAGAACCTATCATGATCCTATTAAACCGGCCTTCAATGACCTATCTAGTGGGGGGGGGGGGGGGAGTGGCAGATGCCATTTATAGACCCGGGTCACATTTGTAGCTTCATGCTTGATTATTATGTTAATTATCCTTTAGGGGAAAATGGATTTGAGAGAATGTATGGTGTCTAAGGTTGCATCTCTCTAGAATACCACCTTGAAGCTTGGAGTCTCTGGATACATAGAAGTGGTACAGAACTCGAGTGTCGGTGATAACTGAGCCCTACTTCTGACTAGTTACAAACCAAATTCACTCAAAAATGTATTATGTAGGAACAAAGAGATTCTCGTCCCTAATCTCAAGGGTTACAGGAATATAAGCTCTAAACCACATTAGTGGAGATGTTCAAAAACCATAGTCTAAATAAATTGGAACTATAAGCCTAAGGCCGCTGAGTACATATAGGGTAAAACAAAGTAAATCGGAAAGGGATGTTTCTATACTGCCGGCTATTCACTAAATCATCGCGTCAATAAATAGCACAGAGATAATGTATAGCCGGGAGCATCCTTAATGTTTGTAGAGTGCTTAAATCAGCCTCTAAACGGTAACCCTGGTGATTAACGGTGATTCTTTCATGGTGTTAATACGGGTCTATAGTCGCATAGAACCTATAAACAAGGGGTATTTGTATTGCGGTTAGGTGTAACCTGACGCTGCCGACTGTCCACTGAATCATCGCAGGAATATGAAAGCATAGAGACAGAGCACAGCCGGGAGCGCCGTCAGAGATTGTTGAATGTAGATTATACCTACATTGCACTAAGAGAAGCTTTCTTGCAAACTTATCTAACCTGGCCTGCACATAAGCGAAATGCAGTTAAATATATAAACAATATGACCTGGTCTGATCGAATAATTATGATAGCGGATTATCGCATTCACATTGGTTCCTCCTACGGATATAGAAAACATTCCGGTCTTGCGGAGTCAAAAATACCACTAATAATCTTTGAGTACCAATCGAAGCGACCTAGACATGGCTATATTGTCTTCGAGATGCGTAGAAACAAACATGCGAACATACTTATGGCGACTATTATGCGAATATAAGGTACAACATACTGGGCAAAGCGAGTAAAAATGAGAGCAAACTGCCGGCCTCACACTGGATCCTCGCATATATATCTAAGCACAGAGGCACTGTGAGGTCGGGAGCGATGTTGATAAACCCTTGCCAACAAACGGAGTCACCCCGACTCAGATGCTACATGGCCGCCCTGTATCATCTCCATATTGCGCATGATCTAAAGATCGCTGAAAACAAAAAGAACGCAAAAATAGCGCAACCCAATGCGAACTAGTCGGTCAGATGTTCTACTGCCGACTACACATCCATACAGCGTTATCATAAGAGAGCATAGAGATAATGTATAGCCGGGAGCGCATTGGGGACTATCAAGAATACAGGGGGGATAGAGGAGAGAATGGGATACCGAAGCGTGCTATAGAGAGAAAGTAGGGGGGAGAAAAGAGGAAGAACAGAAGTAGGTATTATTGCCCCATATACTCAGCATGTGATACGAAGAAGTAGAAGAAGTCCTCAGATCATATTTCTATACTTTAAGTTTCGTCTGTAGTGATACGTCTTGGGGTAAGGGGTTGGTTCCTCTTCTTTTCCTTCTGCCTTTGGGCCTTAGGTAGTGCCTCTCAGTTCAAATGGCAGAACCCTGGGAATCTCCGGCAGCAGTGTAAGATCTTGTACAATATCCCAGTCCTCGATTTCCATGGGAGCGATGTCCAGGATGTCAAATGCGGGTCCCAAATCTTGGTGAGATTTAATAGAGACTTTCCTGCCTTGGAAGGAGAAGGTTAGTACCAAAAGGAAATTGCCAACGATATAAAATCTTGTGGTTTCTAAGCCAATCTGTGAGGGGCTTGAGTGTCCTTCTTTTCTGTAGGGTCATTGGGGCCAGATCTTGAAAAATGCTTATGGGTACCCCGTGGTGCTTCACTCCATTCGGTGCTCTCGCCGCGTTAATTATGGCCTCTTTATCTTGAAAATGCAGAAAGCGGCAAATAATATCACGAGGGGGCTCATTGCCTTTAGGTTTCGGGCGCAGAGCCCTGTGAGCCCTTTCAATAATAATTGAGGCAGATCTTTCAGGGCCCAGAAGACCTACGTAAATCTCCTTGACGATTTCAGCAGAGTCCTGTGGGGTTTCAGTTTCGGGGACCCCTCTAAAACGGAGGTTATTCCTTCTCCCCCGGTTTTCTTGATCCTCCAGAGCGTTGAACATATCATTAAGGTGAGACTGGCAGTTTTGCAAGCTTTTAGTAGTGGCCAGTTGATAGTCCAGTATTGCGACCTGATTAGTCTCCAGGGCTTCCACTCTGCTGCCCACGTGTCTGACCTCTTGTCTGAGGGAAGACAGCTCGCTCACCAGAGGCTCCATTGCTCTCTGCAGGGCCGAATCCAGATATTTTCTGGAGATCGGAAGGTGCTTGCGGTGTCGCTGATCTTCCGCCTCACTGCCTTCAGCTAGGAGCTCCAAGTCGCTCTCCTCTGTTTCTTTGTGGGCTTCCGGCGCCATCTTTGCTTCTCTAGCTGCGTATACAGCCGCCGCCTTTTTCACAAATTTGTCCATGTCTCCGCAGTTAGAAGACTGCTTGTGTGATAGGGACGAGTCCCCCGTTCTTTGCTGGCCTATTTTACCCATTTTCTGGGCTAAATCGCTTAAGTTAGCTGCTGTTAAACCGGGTCTGAGTTGCAGAGCTCAGGCACGCACGTCCATTCCTGTCCGGCGCTAGCTCCGCCCCCGGTTTAGATGAATTCTTAAAAGTAAAAAACATTAATGCTTATGAAAACTTGTAGAAATCTGAGTCTCACTTCCTTCTGGGATTTGCGTCCCCACCTATCCCATGGTTGAACTTGATGGACGTTTGTCTTTTTTTAACCGCATTAACTATGTAACTATGTAACCAATATACAGGCTCCCTGCAGCTGGGAAATAGCAGATTTATAACGCACTTGATCACAAATTCATTCGGATTAAATACAATTTTTGGAAAAAAATTAATTTTTGAAAACTTTGCTCATCTCTAATTGTCACTTTTCTGTTAAATATAAGGTCATTATTAGAGATGAGCGAATTTCGATTCAGACTGTTCGCTGAATTTCCCAAAAAGATTTGATTTGATCTGAATTTATTTATGACAAATCATTTAGTCAGTTATGGGGTCAAAACTGACCAAATAACTCAATACAAGAGAACCAGTTCCATTGGCAGCCATACATGCCCACGCTGCTGGGTTCCCTCCTTCCTGAAGTGGGTTCCCTCCTTCCTGAAGTGGGTTCCCTCCTTCCTGAATTCTGAAGTGTTTCGGGCAATATTATCTGCTCATATTCAGCCAAATGCTTCAGAACCCCTTGGACGTCGCTTCACAGTGCAGATGGACAATGACCCAAAGCATCCTGCAAAAGCAACCAAAGAGTTTATTAAGAGAAAGAAGTGGAATGTTCTGCAATGGCCGAGTCAATCCCCGGACCTGAATCCGATTGAGCATTTCACTTGCTGAAGACAAAACTGAAGGGAAAATGCCCCAAGAACAAGCAGGAGCTGAAGACAGTTGCAGTAGAGGCCTGGCAGAGCATCACCAGGGATGAAACCCAGCGTCTGGTGATGTCTATGCTTCCAGACTTCAGGCTATAATTGACTGCAAAGGATTTGCAACCAATTATTAAAAAGTGAAAGTTTGATTTATGATTATTATTCTGTCCCATTACTTTTGGTCCCTTAACAAGTGGGAGGCACAGATGCAAACTGTTGTAATTCCTGCACCGGTCACCTGATTTGGATGTTAATGCCCTCAAATTAAAGCTGACAGTCTGCAGGTAAAGCTCATTGTGTCCGTTTCATTTCAAATCCATTGTGGTGGTGTATAGAGCCAAAGATGTTAGAATTGTGTCGATGTCCCAATATTTATGGACCTGACTGTACCTCTTCTCTTACATTCAGTAACATCTACTCTGATGTAGAAATTCTGCCCTCATCTTCTCTATTTGGACCAGACAACCAAGACAATTTTTTTCAGCTGTACAGTTTGACACACAGACATCTTAGATTTCCCACTTTTCTATCATTCTTTTCCGCCTGGTCCTCCAACATAGAATGTGTCGGCAGATAAGAACCATTTGGCCCATCTAGTCTGCCCAATATACTGAATACTATGGATAGCCCCTGGCCCTATCTTATATGAAGGATGGCCTTATGCCTATCCCATGCACGCTTAACCTCCTCCACTGTATTTGCAGCTACCACTTCTGCAGGAAGGCTATTCCATGCATCCACTACTCTCTCAGTAAAGTAATACTTCCTGATATTACTGTTAAACCTTTGCCCCTCTAATATAAAACTATGTCCTCTTGTAGCAGTTTTTCTTATTTTAAATATTCTCTCCTCTTTTCCCTTGTTGATTCCCTTTATGTATTTAGCAGTCTCTCTCATCTCCCCTCCGTCTCGTCTTTCTTCCAAGCTATACATGTTATGGTCCTTTAATCTTTCCTGGTAAGTTTTATCCTGCAATCCATGGACCAGTTTAGTAGCTCTTCTCTGAACTCTCTCCAAAGTATCACTATCCTTCTGGAGATATGGTCTCCAGTACTGAGAACAATACTCCAGGTGAGGTCTCACTAGTGCTCTGTAGAGCGGCATGAGCGCCTCCCTCTGTCTACTGGTAATGCCTCTCCCTATACACCCAAGCATTCTGCTAGCATCTCCTGCTGCTCTATGACATTGTCTGCCTACCTTTAAGTCTGTCATCCCACTGCTACCCCTAATACAGTGTCCACTGTGCTCCCCAGTGCCCTCAAATACTATACTGTATTACAGTACTATGCAGATAGTACCCCCATAGTAATAGTGTCTCCTAGAGTCCCCCTATTAGCAACTCAATTAGCAGTAATGCCCTACATATTATGCCAAATAATAATGTCCCTAAAGTACCCCCAATACTAAAAATGCCCCCATAGTGCCCCTAGTAGAAATAAAGCCAGCTATAGTGCCCCCAGTAATAGCAAGGCAGCTCTATAAAGCAAACCTTTACAGCCCACAGTAGTAATAAAGCTGATTTCTAAGGCACCCCTACAGAGCCCACGTTAGTAATAAAGCTTCCCATAGTGTCTCCGGTAGTTATAATGCCCCCTGTTGTAGCCCAAGTATTTATAAAGCCCTGAATTTTAATGCCCAGTAGTGCCACCGCATATAATGCAGCCCCCTGTATTGCCCATATGTATATTGCTTGTATCCCTTCCTGTAGTATAATGGCCCCCTCTGTAGTATATAAAATTCCCATCTGTAGTATATAAAATGCCCCACTCCCCTCTGTAGAATTGCCCCCTCTGTAGAATGCCTCGCTTTGAGGAATTGCCCCCAGCAGAGAATGGCACACACTGTAGTAAATATTATGCTATATCCTCCCCAGCAGAAAACTGAAGCATACAGTACATTAAAAAATACATGCATAATTTTTTTTTTATATATATATATACTTCCCCCTGCTCTCCCTCCTCCCGACAAAGGTGTTGGCAATGACATCACCATACCCTCCTGCATCGGTCTCCTGCAATGACATGATGACATCATAACAGACATGACACCATCCAGCGAGACCCAGTGCAGGAGGTTGCGTTGAGGTTATTGAGATATTATGCTCTGTTCTACTTCCTCATAGGCTTCAGGCCCAGAGGACTGAGGCTTAAGTGACTAAACAGCGGGGATGGAAGGCAATGGGTCCCGTGCCCTGCCATAAACTACTGCTCCCCTCAGAGGTAGTCAGACAAGTCGCCTGAGCTCCCCAACCTCACGGGCCCTGTAGCGACTGCCTGGTCTGCCTCTATTGGCGGAACAGCCCAGGGAGCATATGCCACCCATTCCCCTGGAAGTGACACGATGGGGCATAATCAGCAAAGGCAGATCTACCATACTCATCGGCTAAACCTAAGGAGAATGAAGATCTTCATGGTTCCATATCTTGTAAAGTTTGATAAAAGCGATGTATTGGACACTGGTGGACCCTGAGGAAACGCTTTCACTTATCAGATATGGAACCACCTTGCCCTCAGGCACAAACCCTTGAATGGTGGAGGTCCAAGGGTATGCGTCTCATAAAGGCTCATGCACACAAACATATTTTTGTCTGCATCCGATCCACAATTTTAGCGGGTCAGATGCGGACCAATACACTTTAATGGGGCTCCAAAAGATGTGGACAGCATACAGTGAACTGTCCTCATCCGTATGTCCGTTCTGTTACATCCGCAAAAATATATAACATGTCCTATTCTTGTCTGCATAACGGACAAGAATAGGGCCGTTCTATTATGGGCTAGATGTTTCGTAAAATGCAAAATGTTTTGTGTTTTTGCTGGTCTGCAAATTGCGGATAGCAAAACAGTATACGGTCGTGTGCATGAGCCCTTAAGCACGTATTGCATGACGTATTGCATGACACACGAGCCCTTAAGCACGTATTGCCCTATTCACCCGCGCCTTGTTCACCCCCTCCACTGAGCGATCCCCCCCCCGCGTCATCCGCGGCACCATGTCCGACCAGACCGTCACCATACCCGGGTAGAGGGACCACAATATGAGCAGATCAAATTTAACATCCCTCACCAACTCCCGTGAAGGACGCGCACACAGATCATTGCCCCCCACGTGCAATACAAGTACGTCCGGAGCCCTATCCTGCTTCACAAACTGGTGGAATTCCGGCAACATCCCCTTCCACATCATGCCCCGCCTACCAATCCACCTTACCACTGCCACTTCCCGCGCAAAACCGAGCTGCTGACCGTCAGGCCGAACTGCCGCCCGGAGTGCTCCCCAGAAAACGTAGGAGTGCCCTAGCACCCAAAACAACGCCGGACCGGAACCTGCAAGGAAACAAAAACATAACAGAACCAAAATCAATTAGCCAACTCCCCACATCCTATACAAGACTTACTTCACGACAAGTCACCACCCCCCAAGCCCCTCCAGGCGCACATAGGACCTAAACCGCACTGATTTCCATCTCCCGATCTTCTTGATGACCTCCTCCCCTAAACCTCATCTGGCAGCCTCCGTTGCCGCACCTATCCGAAAGGAATGACTAGCATATCCCGCATCACCCAAACCCAACTGAACCAAGCACCGTCTGAACACTGCCGTGAACTGGAACCTTGACAGAAAAGAACAGTCAGCATGCACCAACAGGCGAGCAACCACCCTACCCCATTCACAACCGTAATCCCGCAAACAGCGCACAGGACACATCTCACAATCCGGGACACTAAACAACACCACCCGCCTGCCTCTACCCTCCACATCGGTCTTGGACCGCCGCAAAACTAACTCCATCCGATACGGAAAAACATCCACATCTTCACGCAACAGGCCCCCCAACCTATCCGTTGCCGGGCAGACCAGCTCCCCCAATCTCAATGCACCGAAAAACGCCAGCGAAAACGCCAAGCGGAACAAACGAACCTCCCACAGCGATGTGCACACATCCGCCAACGTCCTACCTAACCGCAACAACAACAAAAACGACACCGGGCGACGAGAATCCTTCCCTTTACCGCCCCTACGCCACCCCTTTAACGCCCTCCTCACCAAAAAAGCCTTTGCAACATCGACCAAGCCCCGTAAACGAAACCCAAAAGCCACTCCCGCGATCCAACTATTCATCTTGGTGACAGACCATCCATCCTCCCTACAGTGCCCAATAAACAACAAAAGGGGGATCTCAAGATCCTCCCGCTCCCCCACACCCACCCCCACCTTCCACTCTTCCCACCCCCGCCAAGCTCCAGCATACTTATCCCACGTCTCAGGCGCCAGAGATGACCGAATCAAGCCCATCACTGCGGTTCCAGGATTTCCCAAATCCCCGCCGGACACTCCAGGCCCACTTCCGCTGCACCAGGAGCCAGCTGGCGGAAACGGTCCCACTGCGAACGAGAGAGGGCGTCAGCAATACAGTTATCCACGCCGAGCACATGAACCGCCACAACCCACGCATTAAGTATCAGGCATTCCAGCACCAACTTCTGTAAACGCCGCACCACCAATGGTGAAGAAGCCGACAAACTGTTAATTGCTTGCACCACCCCCAAATTGTCGCAGTGGAACTGAATTGTCCTGTTACGAAACATGTCCCCCCACAACAACACCGCCACCACAATCGGAAACAGCTCCAATAACGCTAGGTTGCGCACCCATCCCTTACTGACCCAACTGTCTGGCCACTGACCCGCGCACCACTGGCTCCCCAAATAGACCCCAAAACCACAACCCCCCGCCGCATCAGAAAACAATTCAAAATCAAACGAGCTAACATCCTCCATGAACAAAGAACGCCCATTATACTGCTCCAAAAACACACCCCAAACCCTTAGGTCAGCCTTCAACTCCTGACCCAACCGAACGAAATGATGAGGAGCCCGAACCCCCCCCCCCCCCCCGTGGCCCCCGCCAGCCTCCTACAGAAAATCCTCTCCATAGGCATCACCCGGCATGCAAAATTAAGCTTCCCCAGAAGAGACTGTAAATCCCTCAACTTGATTTTAGACAATCTCCACGCCCTCGCAACTTCCTGTCTAAGGTCCTCCACCTTGTCCAATGGCAACCTGCACTCCATCCTCCCAGAATCGATTACTATCCCTAAGAAGCTCAATTCCGTAGCCGGACCCACCGTTTTCTCCCCCGCCAACGGAACCCCAAACGCCTCAAACAAAGCAAACAACGTGTTCAACAAAACTGAACACACCCGGGACTGGGCCGGACCCACACAAAGGAAATCGTCCAGATAATGGATGACCGACTCACAACCCGACGCGTCCCGAACAGCCCACTCTAAAAAAGAACTAAATGCCTCGAAGTAAGCGCACGATAAGGAGCACCCCATCGGTAAACAACGGTCTACGAAAAAACCCTCGTTCCAAAAACACCCCAACAGATGCAGGCTATCGGGATGTACTGGCAACAATCTAAATGCCGCCTCAATGTCGGTCTTCGCCATCAGCGCTCCCCGCCCACACCCCTTCACCAATGCCACTGCCGCGTCAAACGACGTACAGACCACGGAACACATCGCCGGGTCAATACCATCATTGACCGACGTTCCCTTAGGGAAGGACAAATGGTGAATCAGCCGGTATTAATTACCCTCCTTCTTTGGAACCACCCCCAAGGGCGACAAGCGCAACGCCGCTAAAGGTGGCTCCAAAAAAGGGCCCGCCATCCTGCCTAACCTAACTTCTTTTTCCAGTTTTTCCGTGACTACCCCCGGGTGCTCCATAGCCGACCGAAAGTTCTTCCTAACCAAAACAGCGTCAGACGGAACAAACGGAATCTGAAAACTTGACGCAAACCCATCTTTCAACAACTCCGCCGCTCCCCTATCCGGATACCTATCGAGGTACGGAACCATCCTTGCTAGCCGCACCAGCGTCTCCCCCTTTTCCAGAGTTATCCCCTCCCCTTTGCTTCCCCCCTTTAAAACATCTCGCCGCTCCATGTGCCCCCCCCGCAAGTTGAGCACTCGTGCTTAAACTTGCACTTTGCCCCGAACTTACATCCTCCCTCATTAAAAAGGAAGCACAACCCCTTTGAGGATGCTGTCGCAAAACCTGACTGGCCTCCTCCCCCCACCTCCCCCCGAAAGGACTGTCCCCCTCTAACCGGCGCCGTAACTTTTAACCACAACGCAATATCCTTGTGGTCCCACCGGATCCCTTGCCTCACCGCCTTGCGCTGCCGGAACTGCTCATCGTAGCGCAGCCAAGCCAGCCCCCCATACACCCGATGGGCCTCCCCTATCGCGTCCAGGTAACAAAAAAGAGCGGAACAACATTCCGGCTCCTTTTCCCCTATAACACTGGCCAGGATCGCGAACGCCTGCAACCAGTTTGCAAACGTGCGCGGTATCAACCGATGTCTCCGCTTTTCTTCCTCCTCTCTTTTCCCCTCATCCTTCCTTGCCCTATCAAGATTAAACGTCTCAAGAGGGAGCAGGGAAAAAATATCCACATACTCCCCCTTCCAAATCCGATCCCTCACCTCCTGTTTTAAATGGGCCCCCAGTGGCCCCTCAAAGCAAACATAAACCTCACCTTTTGCCCGGTCATCTAACCGCGACTCCGCCGCCTCCCCCACTCCGCCGGTCTGAGTCTGCACTGACACGCTAGTAGCCCGCACATTCGATACCGTACCCCCTCCACTCTGTACCCCACTGGGACCCCCCGACGCCCCCCAAACTGGCAGCGGTGACAGGCCCCCAGCCCCCCAGCTAGCCACCAGACCCGCTAAACCCCCCAGCAACTGACCTAAACCTCTGCTCAAATCAAGGTGGGCCCCCCCCCCCCCAGCCCCTGCCAAGCTAGCCCCCAACTGTACTAATTGTCCCCAAGGTGTCTCACCTGGCTGCGTGGGTGCTGTGACCCCACCAGCCGCAGGTCCTGCATCCAGATGAGGTGATCTCTGCGCTGATCCTCCAGGGGCATCTTCTTCCAGGCGTCGCACCCCTCCATTAGCCGAGGATCCACTGCTGCTGGCAATTTCTTCAAGGAGGGCCGGCCCCTCCCCCTCAGCTCTGCTGGAAGTCACCGCCGGGAGCCTGCTGCCTCCTGCCTCGTGGCCTGCAGTAGCTCCGCCATGCTGTCCACCGCTCCCACGCAGAGAGGCCCCAGTCACCGATCCATGGACTGGGCCTGCCGTACTGGGTCCCGCCTCCATACGCCGACCGTCACACCGGGCAGGCCTGGCACAAGCTGCAGCAGAGCTCCGCCGCTGACCAGGATTCCTCCCACGCCTGGACGTCCGTGGAGGCACAGGTACCGACTGCCCCAGGCGTGAAGGGTCCCTTGAGGGGCTCCTCTTTTGGCGCTGAGCCCTAGGGGGCGCCATCTCTGGACTGAGGCGCGCCGGCGGTACGGACCGCCGCGGCCGGGACGTCTGAGGCGGAGGCAAAACGGGAGCCTCCGCCACCCCCTGCAGCAGCTCCTGGACCCGACCTTGCAGCCAGTCCTCACCCTTCTCGGCCGCCGCTGCTCGAAGCTGCGCAATGATCGCCTCCATGATGTGTCCGAATGGCGGTCAGTACACCTCAAAATGGCCCCCTTCTCCTGCCTCGCATCCCCTTTTAACCCCTTTGTCCCCCCCCCAATCCAATCCACCAATCCCTAACTATCGCCAGGGAGGGGTCTCCTTAAACCACCCCCTGTCATGCTCGCCTCCCCTTAAGCTGCGCCCCCAGTCCGGCTCCTACTTGTCCTTTATGGCTAACTGGGTGAATGTGGTTCCTGCACAGCCACACCAGCAACTTGGCCAGGTGACGCCGCTTCCGCCTCCATGTAGTCACGCCGTTGGTCCTGCGACAATGTCCACCTCTGCCTCCTCATCCTCCACCATGTCCTCAGCCTCCACTGCAGGTACAATTCACAGGGGCCATCCAGCATACCACATGTGCCGGGCACGGCGGTGTCACGCTGTTCTGCCCCTTGTTTGCCTGGGCGAACTGAGTCACACAGGGGGGGAACTGCTCCGTGTCCCTCATCAAGAAATCTAATCCTGGCTTGCTCCGTAACTAGAGTTGAGTGGACACCTGGGTGTTTGGGTTCGACGGGTTCGGCCGAAATTCACAAAAAAGTTAGAGTTCGGGACCCGAACTTGACCCCGAACATGAACCCCATTGAAGTCAATGGGGACCCGAACTTTTGAGCACTAAATTGGCTGTAAGGGCTAGAGGGCTGCAAATGCCAGCAAAATGTGGTTAAGAGCATGGCAAGTGCTCTGCAAACAAATGTGGATAGGAAAAGGATTTTAAATAAAATACGTAAAAAAAAATAAAAAAAATCTTGATCTAGGAGGATGAGGTCCATATGGAATAGGAGGTTGAGGAGGCGGTGTATGTGGAAGCGGCGGTGGAGGAGGAGGAGGTAGCCTACACTTCTTTTTGGTTTTAAAGAGGACCTTTCACCAGAATAAAACTTCTAAACTGACTATACAGGCATGTAGAGCGGCGCCTAGGGATCCCCCTGCACTTACTGTTATATCTGGGTGCCGCTCCGTTCTCCCGTTATTGCCTCCGGTATCTTCATATTTAGGCTCCACCCAGGGGAACCTGCCGGCGCCTCCTTCTCCCATGCTGCAGCGCTGGCCAATCACAGCGCTCAGCTCATAGCCTGAGAGGCTTTTTTCTCTCTCAGGCTATGAGCTGAGCGCTGCGATTGGCCAGCGATACAGCATGGGAGAATGAGCCGACGGCAGGTTCCCCTGGGTGGAGCCTAACTATGAAGATACCGGAGGCAATAACGGGAGAACGGAGCGGCGCCCAGGTATAACAGTAAGTGCAGGGGGTCCCTGGGCGCCGCTCTACATGCCTGTATAGTTAGTTTAGAAGTTTTATTCTGGTGAAAGGTCCTCTTTAAATTTTTTTAAAAATGTTTTAATTAGGGTACACCCCAAAACATTGGGAAATATAACCTGTGATAACCCCCTCCAGTCATGCTAAACACACGTTCAGACAATACACTGGCTGCAGGCAGGCCAGCACCTCCAAGGGGTAAAGGGCAAGCTCAGGCCAATTTGGAGACTGAGAAGTTGCAGGGCGCTGACCCCTGTCAGTCAGTTCGTGTAGGCGTGTGCACACTTACTGCCCCACCATGTGCACGTCCCTGTGATGTTCACGATCCAATTTGATATCTGATTTATCAACTTTCAATTTTCTTTTATGCGCCATGCACCTACACAACTAAATGTATGTTGATTGCTGAGTTAGATTCACGTTCTGAACAAAGATTCTCTCCTAATCTCTCCCTGAAATAACCAGCCGCATCCTCTCCCTACACTAGTAACAGCAGTGACGTGCAGCGCTACGTGACTCCAGCTTATATAGAGGCTGGGTCACATGCTGCACTGGCCAATCACAGCCATGCCATTAGTAGGCATGGCTGTGATGGCTTCTAAGGTCAGACAGTTAAGCGCTTGTTGATTGGCTGCTCTGCATCCTTTCAAAAAGCGCAAAGAAAGCGATGAACCCCGAACCCAAACTTTTACTGAAATGTTCAGGTTCGGGTCCGGGGCCCAAAAACCCTAAAGTTCGATATGAACCCGAACTTTAAAGTTCGGGTTCGCTCAACCCTATCCATGACAACTCAAAATCAGATCCATGGTGACCGAGAACGGGAAGAACATGGTGTCAGCGCTGCATCAAGGAGGGCTGAGCCATGCGTCCTGCATGGCACACATGTTCAATCTGGTTGTCAAGCGGTTCCTGAAGTCTTCCACCCATCTGCAAGACATCCTAAAAATGGCTAGGGAAATTTGCATGCACTTTAGCCACTCGTACAACACAAAGCCCATGCTCCTTGAGCTGCAGCGGCAGAATGGCATCCCCCGGGGAAGTTTTCACCCGTTCGAATTTCACCCTATGTTGGACCGACTATACGAACAGAGAAAGGCCATAAACGGTTTCTTGATGATCCAAGCGGACAGGAGTACTCCCTTATGTAACTTCGATGTCAGCCAGTGGCAGCTCATACGTGACACCTGCCATTTGCTCAGCCCTTTGAGGAGTCCACGATATTTGGCAGTCGCCAGACTCGCCAGGACTACTGGATGAACGTTATTCCACTGCTTCATGCCCTGGAACAGATGCTGGTAATTCTGTCTGTTCATGGGACTGGAGATCTGGCGCCTAGATCTCACGGCCACATGAGCCCTGTGGGGGCTGAACTGGAGGAGGTGGAGGATGACATTGGATCACAAGCAATGTGTAGTGAATTGGGTGTTTTTTCTACACAGGTAATAGGAGAGCAGGAGCATGAGCAGCAAGAGGAGCTACAGGGCGTTGAGAAAGTTGAGGCAGAGGACCGAGACATACTGTGGCAGTATGCAGTGGAGATGGAGGCAAGGAGTCCCTCTGAATCACTTGCACAAATCGCCCAATGCATGCTCACTTGCTTGAGTAGTGACAGCCGAATTGTCACCATTCGGCAAAGGGGGTGGCTTCTGTCTCTCCATCTTGATGGACCCTCGCTATCGGTCCAAAATGGGGACCCGCTGAGAGAGAGGAAAAACTGATCTACTATAGAAACATAGTATGTAGCCAGTTGGCTGCTTCCTATCTGCACCATCGTCCATCTTCTCGCAGGTTTGACCGGGGGGGGGGGGGCCCTCTGCGCTTACGTTCCTCTGCCATGGCTGCTGTGGCCGGGTTGGGGGGTGCGAGCAGTATCAGCTCTATCAGCAGCAGCTTGAGCCTAGAGTCTCTGTTGAGCAGCTTTCTTCACCCGCCTAGTGAAGAAACCACTCACCAGCAGCAGCTAGACCTGGAGCCGGACCTGAACCAGCAGGTGGTGGCATATTTGAACAGCACCCTGCCAACCCACATTGAAGATCTTCTGCACTACTGGGCAGTAACAGCCTTGTATTTTTTTTATTACGTCATGTTTGATGATAAAAGGAGGAGGTGCTTGATTGATCTCTTGTCCCCAGAAGAAGCCTGTGTGGCGAAATGGCATTGGGAGGAGGCGACTGCAGAGTCGGCATGCTACAGATGGTATTTATATAGATTGACTTACTAATTTTGCCTTTATTTATGTACTACTAATGACTAGGGATGAGCGAACTCGAACTGTATAGTTCGGGTTCGTACCGAATTTTGGGGTGTCCGTGACACGGACCCGAACCCGGACATTTTCATAAAAGTCCGGGTTCGGGTTCGGTGTTCGTCGCTTTCTTGGCGCTTTTGTGACGCTTTCTTGGCGCTTTTTGAAAGGCTGCAAAGCAGCCAATCAACAAGCGTCATACTACTTGACCCAAGAGGCCATCACTGCCATGCCTACTATTGGCATGGCTGTGATTGGCCAGAGCACCATGTGACCCAGCCTCTATTTAAGCTGGAGTCACATAGCGCCGTCCGTCACTCTGCTCTGATTAGCGTAGGGAGAGGTTGCGGCTGCGACAGTAGGGCGATATTAGGCAGATTAACTCCTCCAAAGGACTTGATTATTGATCGATCTGCAGCTGTGGGTCATTGAGCTGCTGATACTCAATTGCTCACTGTTTTTAGGCTGCCCAGACCGTTTGTCAGTCACATTTTTCTGGGGTGATCGGCGGCCATTTTGTGTCTTGTGGTGCGCCAGCACAAGCTGCCACCAAGTGCATTTAACCCTCAATGGTGTGGTTGTTTTTTGGCTAAAGCCTACATCAGGGTGAAGCTGTCACACCAAGTGCATTTAACCAGCAATAGTCTGTTTATTTTTTGGCCATATACTACATCAGGGGCAAGCTGCGCCCGTCACCAAGTGCATTTAACCCTCAGTAGTGTGGCTGGTCAAGCTATCACACCAAGTGCATTTAACCAGCAATAGTCTGTTCATTTTTTGGCCATATACTAAATCAGGGGCAAGCTGCGCCTGTCACCAAGTGCATTTAACCAGCAATAGTCTGTTCATTTTTTGGCCATATACTACATCAGGGGCAAGCTGCGCCCGTCACCAAGTGCATTTAACCCTCAGTAGTGTGGCTGGTCAAGCTATCACACCAAGTGCATTTAACCAGCAATAGTCTGTTCATTTTTTGGCCATATACTAAATCAGGGGCAAGCTGCGCCCGTCACCAAGTGCATTTAACCAGCAATAGTCTGTTCATTTTTTGGCCATATACTACATCAGGGGCAAGCTGCGCCCGTCACCAAGTGCATTTAACCAGCAATAGTGTGGTTATTTTTTGGCCATATCCCAGTCTAATTCTGTCACTAAATCCATACCGGTCACCCAGCGCCTAAATACTAGGCCTCAAATTTATATCCCGCTAAATCTCTCGTTACCGCTGTCCTGTTGTGGCTGGGAAAGTTATTTAGTGTCCGTCAAAGCACATTTTTTGTTCTGGGTTGAAATACAATTCCCAATTTAGCAATTTCATAATTTAGTGGTTTCTGCTATATCAGAGCTATTTGAAATCTATCCCTAAAAGGGTATATAATATTCAAGGTGCACATAGGGTCATTCAGAATAACTTCACACACACGCTACTGTGCATTTCCAAGTCTAATTCTGTCACTAAATCCATACCGGTCACCCAGCGCCTAAATACTAGGCCTCAAACGCAGCCGCCTGTCTACAGCCAATGTGGACAAGCTGACGTTCATAAAAATGAACCAGGCATGGATCCCACAGGATCTGTCCGTCCCTTGTCCAGATTAGACATTAACTACCTCCCCTTAACCATATATTATTGGACTCCAGGGCACTTCCTCATTCAATCCTATTTTTATTTTCATTTTACCATTATATTGCGAGGCTACCCAAAGTTGAATGAACCTCTCCTGTGTCTGGGTGCCGGGGCCTAAATATATGCCAATGGACTGTTGCAGTGGTGGGTGACGTGAAGCCTCATTCTCTGCTATGACATGCAGACTAATTCTCTGCTGACATGAAGACAGATTCTCTGTTACGGGACCTCTCTCCTCTGCCTGTGTGTGTGCTGGGCCTAAATATATGCCAATGGACTGTTGCAGTGGTGGCTGACGTGAAGCCTCATTCTCTGCTATGACATGCAGACTGATTCTCTGCTGACATGAAGACAGATTCTCTGTTACGGGACCTCTCTCCTCTGCCTGGGTTCCGGGGCCTAAATATCTGAGAATGGACTGTTCCAGTGGTGGGTGACGGGAAGCCAGATTCTCTGCTATGGAACCTCTCTCCAATTGATTTTGGTTAATTTTTATTTATTTAATTTTTATTTTAATTCATTTCCCTATCCACATTTGTTTGCAGGGGATTTACCTACATGTTGCTGCCTTTTGCAGCCCTCTAGCCCTTTCCTGGGCTGTTTTACAGCCTTTTTAGTGCCGAAAAGTTCGGGTCCCCATTGACTTCAATGGGGTTCGGGTTCGGGACGAAGTTCGGATCGGGTTCGGATCCCGAACCCGAACATTTTCGGGAAGTTCGGCCGAACTTCTCGAACCTGAACATCCAGGTGTTCGCTCAACTCTACTAATGACCCATATGTGGCTATTCTGCCCTGGGTGCTACTAATGGTCCTATTGGGCATATTTTCTAATAACCTAGTGTTTGATTACATTCTGAAGCTGACAGATTCTGCAGTTTCCTCTTTGTCCTCTCTTGGGGGTTCCACCTGCTGCTATGTATGTTTACATGTTTTTATATGTTATATGAATTGAATAAAGTATACTTTTATTACGATTAATGGGATTTTGTACTACTAGGCAGTCAAACTGTATTTGTGGCCGCAACTGGCAGAGTTTGCCCTGGAAAAGCTGTCTTGCCCGGATAGTAGTCTGGCATCAGAGCTGGTGTTTAGTGTGGCGGGGGCCATAGTAACCACAAGGAGAACTTGACTGTCCACCTTAAATGTGGAGAGACTGACCTTGGTCAAGATGAATCAGGTGTGGATCAGCCAGGATTTCCACCCACCAATGCCTGATGCATCAGACTAGATCATCCATGGTGCCACACCAACACTTTGACAAAAGAGAGCGGTTTATTCTGGCTACCCGCCTCAGCTTCTACTCTGATGCTGCCACCCGCCTGATGCCAAACATCTGATGCAAAGTGCTCCTTCTTTCACCCACCATCTTCAACTGGTACTGGTATTGTCACCCACCTCCACACTATGTCATCTTGCCACTCTGTGGCCTCCACTATCATTGTGCCAGTCTGTGGCCTCCTCTTGATGCTGCCGCCACCTCCAGACTCTGTCATTGAACCACTCTATGGCCTCCTCATGCTGCTTCCACCTCACCACTATGTCATAGGTCCACTCTGTGGACTTCTCATGCTGTTACCACCCTCCCCACTTCATGACCGAGCCACTATTTCGCCTGGCTGACATCATCATTTATTTGACCCTTCTTCTGATCTCTCAGAAGGAAGGAGAAATGAGACGCACAACAGATCCTGTCTGCGTAGCAGCTGTAAGGCGTGGATGGTCCCATCAGAATTGGCTTGTGATTTGGTAGCCAAAAGCAGGAGTGGGTACAAAGCACAGAAGACATGCAAATATTCCATTCACGTGTCATCTCTGTTTCAGATCCACTCCTGTTTTTTTGGGCATTAGCAATACTGATGGATTACTGACCAAATGCTGACCGAGTGAAGGCGGATGCTCCACAGACAGGATCCGTTTTTTGTGGTTTATTGTTCTTACGGATCAGAGGAAGGGCAAAATAATCAGTGACGTCAACGCAAACTTACTGCTGACCCCCTCTCCACTCTGTGGGGGCGATACTTGTACAAGCGTTTAATAGAACAGGTTCTGTAGACATCTATGTGGAATCAGCTGCCGACGGTGTAAAAGGAGTGCGCTTCTGCTTGGCGCTAAGATTGACCTGTAAGGTTGAGTTCACACTTGAGTTAGTTGTTCAGTTTTGGCCCCGTGACTGCCCAAATAAGTGAAGTGCGCAGTGATTCTAAGTGTGACGCCTGTCATCTGCATGTGTATTGTTTTTACTACCACAGCAGACTCACCATGCGTGTTAGGCCCCATGCACACGGCCGTTGTTCACAGCCGTGTGCGGGCCGTGGAACCGCGGCCTGGATCCCTCCTGAGAGCAGGAGCGCACGGCGTCACTGGTTGCTATGACGCCGTGCGCTCCCTGCTGCCGGCACAGTACAGTAATACACTGGTACGATCTATACCAGTGTATTACTGTACTGTGCCGGCAGCAGGGGGCGCACGGCGTCATAGCAACCAGTGACGCCGTGCGCTCCTGCTCTCAGGAGGGATCCAGGCCGCGGTTCCACGGCCCGCACACGGCTGTGAACAACGGCCGTGTGCATGGGGCCTTACTGCAAGGCACAGTGTTCTACACCACTATAGAGGCTCTTTACAGGCAGGAAATAGCCGTTTTTTTTTATCCGATTCGCCACAAATAAATTCGGATCGAACCACATTTTTTCAAAAAATTTGCCAAACTGCCGAATAAAATTTTTGAGAAACTCGCTCATCTCTAATGTCTTTGGCAGAAGTGAGTAAAGAGACAAGTTACTGGAATTGTAGGGAGGCAAGGTTTCTATCACCTCAATCTAGACACGGTGCCCCAGCTGGGCCGCTGACGGGGGATCAAAGGTCATTAAAGGACGGCAGCTGGTCCATACATGTGTTATAAACAATAAACTAGGTACAGTTTATAAATATTTTACATTTTTTTCTCTATAATTTGGAGGAAGTTGTATTAATGATGAGATAAATAATGAAGAATACTTTACTCAATCTTCTGATTATTCCTGTGCACTTAGCAGAAATGTTACATGGATCGGGTCCGAGAAAAACTTTTACATAAAGCAGCAGTTTTGATGGTTATAGATAGAGATGAGCGAATTTCATAGAAAGTCATTCACGCTTCGTTTGGTGGTAAAAGCAGAATTGCGTTATGGATTCCGTTACCACAGGCCATAATGCAATTCTATGACGGATCGCATAATGGAATGCCTCTCCTACCTAACGGAAATGGGACGGATCCGTTATGCAGGCCATAGACTCTAAAGGCATTCCGTTATGCATTTCATCATAGAATTGAGTTATGGTCCGTGGTATTCTACTTTTACCACCAAACAAAGCGTGAACGAATTTCATGAAATCCGCTCATCAATACCGTATATACTGGACCAATAGCACTAGTGTGAACAGCGTGTAAAATGGAACAGTGAAAATATTCTTCTAATATTCATACTGTATATTAATGTGCTATAATAAACTATGTAATGATACAGGTGTGTAGATAGGAGACAGTGTGGTGGTGGTGGTGGGGGGGGGGGGGGTTGATCCCAGTGCTGGGCGCAGCTGCCAAAGACCTTTACTTTTTGGGGTCTGAGAATTTATATACAGAGAGAAGATACTTAAAGCCAAGGAAAGCAGAGTCTGTCTAAATAGACAGATAGACAGACAACCAGAGTGGAAACCAGAGCTGACTCGGAATGGCGGCGTTGAGGAACCAGTGAGGTGAGTGATGCCTATTGCACATGACCATATGGTTTTGTGGTCCATTTTAAAAACGGATCCGTTTTTTATTGTTTTGGTAGTGTTTCCGTTTCCCTTCCATTTTGCCGTTCCGTTTGGTTTCCAATTGCGATCCGTTTTTTTGCAGAACCATCTATTGCTGAATAAAGTGACCTAAATAGGAGGAAATGCTGTACCCCAAACACTGTAGCGTGTTTATAACCAGGAGAGCAATTCCTTAGCAAGTGATCCGCAAGTGTAAGCAAATGCATACAATGGAGGATGCTGGCAGCGGACCACATGCACCACAAAAACATCCTACACAAGATAAATGTATTGAATGTGCTAATGCTTGTCAATGGTAACATTCTGGTGCACCTGCTAGCCTGTGTCACGTGGCCTGTTATAGGTGGGGCTCGTAGCCTCCTCTGCCCTCCCGTTCTATTAGAGATCTTACTATGGAGATATGTAGGAGCTTAGCTGTGAGTCGGTCCTTAGCACCTATCAGACTGTGTTCACACACGATAGGTAGTTTAGCGGTAGGACCCACGCCACACTGAGATACCTTGCCAGGGTGCGCAGTGACCGTGACGTAGCCTGGACCTCAGTGACCATGCCTGCTGTTGATTGCAATACCGTCTGCCGTGCGAATGGGAAGGTGAATCACACAGCGTAAGACTAACCATATCAGCTGGAGTCTAGCTGCATGTGGCTAAACAAACCACCATCGCGGGAGAACAGAGACAAGAGACGGTCGTGTTGCGAGTATTGGCCTGACAAATACAGGACCACCAAGCCGAGCACCTTTGGGACATTTACTTACACGGTAAGATCGTCCTGATTCTTCCGGCAGGCAGTCATAAGGAGCACGAGAAAGTTTCTTTCCCCAGTGGGACGCCGCTGGTGATCGTTTATAGCGGGACGCCGCTATCTCTCTGAGTGTATGTACACACTATTTGCAATTGACTTATAGGATCCAGTTTGTGATACCACACCAGGAACATTCATTGATCCCTGCTAGGAGATTTTGTCAATATCGATTATATTTGGGACTATATATCAAGTGCGATTATATATTAAGTGCAACACATCTACCTCATTGACACTGCTGTTTTCTATTCTGCAGCAATATTTTGTGACTTGCTGCCACTTGTTTATTTATCTATTTATTTATACTTACATTCTAGGGTTCCTTGTTGGCATGTATATTTGTATCCTTAGGAGCATTTATTAGGATGTGTACGGGTAGTGGAGTTTTATGAATTATTAATCTGTATTTTATTTATTTGTGTAGTAATAAATGTTCTATGGTCTGGTATCTTGAGAGTGCGCAGATTTTCCTTTGTTACACGTATCTGATCTTTAGAGGATAGGGTGAGTCCTCTTATCTGAGA
This sequence comes from Bufo gargarizans, assembly GCF_014858855.1. Lineage (NCBI taxonomy): Eukaryota > Metazoa > Chordata > Amphibia > Anura > Bufonidae > Bufo > Bufo gargarizans. The sequence continues at coordinate 723,049,663 of NC_058081.1, read as the reverse complement.
GCACCTCATTTTGGTTCTAGTGAAGACTGTGCTCCACATACATTACTTTTTATTTTTTTTCAGTTCATAAAGCCATATGGCGTATTATTTTTTTGGGGGATAAATTGCACTTTTTAAAGGCACCATTCAATTTACCATATGTTATTGGAAAACGGAAAAAAAATTGAATTTTTTTTTTATAAAAATAACATATATATATATTATTTTTTTTACTACTTAAAAAAAAATCCTTGGCAATAAATCAACATTTTCCTTTCATCACCATTTGATTTTATTTAATTTTTTTTGCAGGACAAATTCTAGATTTAAATTGTACCATATTTGTGGCATGTGCAACATTTTGATTAAAAAAAATTGTGAATTGTGTGCTTTTATTTTTTTTCCCGTTACAACGATCAGCAAACAGGATTTAAAAAAATATATATTTTAATAACAGACATTTTAGGACATGGTCCCCCTTGGGGACTAAAACCCGGGATCTTTTGATCCTTTGTCATATTCACCCCAATAAATATCTATTAGGGTAAATAGCATTTTGGCTCGCTCCTTGCTGAGCTGTGCCTCATGCAGAGCGCTGCATGGAGCTTACTATGGCAACCGTGGGAAGCTTCCGAAGTACACAGGCTGCCATGGTAATGGATTGGAGCCCCACCATGAAATCTGTCATCTAATGGCACAAAAGAAAGGTCTAAGATGTCCTGTGAAAAATACATGTAGGTTGGGTAAGAAATAAGTCATTTTCAGTTAGATAAAAACCTAAATTGACCTAGAAAGGAAGGGGGATAAACACTCTGGTAATAAAGTGGTTGAAAATCCTTGACCCTTTTTGTTGACTATAAATCTAGCGGATATTCAGAAAGCATGCATTATTAAATGTTGTTTTTCTACATTTCCTGTCTATTATAGACAGAAGGATCACTGTTAAAGTTGGTATAAGCTTGTCTATATTCCTTTCCTGCAATAATTGTATTTAATCTTTTTAAGATAAGTATGTGTACGTACTATAATATCCCCCTAAGGACCACCTCCCAAAATAATACTGAATCTTTCCTTGTTTCCTTGTTTTTTTTTCAATATACTGTCTCCACCATTGTTTTAATGACTCAATAAACTTTCAATTTTGTTCCAGTTGTACTGGAAATCTCCACATTTTATAGCTTTTCCTTGTCTCTACCCACTCAGATGCATCCTATAGGAGCATGATGTGATACGATGGAATCAAAAATATCTGCACCTGTCACAGCATTTAACACATTATTAGTTATAAACAGATTGAAATTTGGGATAATGAGCTACAGGTGAAACTCGAAAAATTAGAATATCGTGTAAAGTTAACTTATTTCAGTAATGCAACTTAAAAGGTGAAACTAATATATGAGACTCATTAAAGGCAAAGCGAGATATTTCAAGCCTTTATTTGTTATAATTTGGATGATTATGGCTTACAGCTTATAAAAACCCCAAAGTCACAATCTCAGGTACCCTTTGCTCAGGGGGTATGGATTCATTAGTTGACTAGAGTGTGACACTTTGAGCCTAGAACATTGAACCTTCTCACAACATTCTAATTTTAAGTTGCATTACTGAAATAAATTAACTTTTGCAAGATATTAAAAATTTTCGAGTTTCACCTGTATGTATAGGTGAAAAAGAAGAGTCCAAATATGGGTAGTAGTAGTAGCAGCACCAGCCATCTGGTAGTAACAAGTGATACTTGTAGCCACTGTGGTGGTGGTGGTAGGGGTAGTGGTGGCAAAAGTGGCATTCAGGGCAAATACAGGGCAGAGAATTGAGAGAGGGGATCAAGGAGCCCACAACGGCATATCACAGTCTGGTAAAAGTGGCTGGGAAGGTGAGGACTATGACAATGGTTATGTGATGGACAGGACCTGTGAACCAGATCAGGGTGCTGAGGAGTAGGTGACATCAAAAGAGGAGGGCCATGGCCACAATAAATAGCAGAGGCAATATACGGTACATCTAAAACAACAAAAACTGTCAGGGCAAGATCTGTTTCTATTGTAGTCAGCTGGGAAGTGGTGATGTCAATGATAATGTAAGCATAGGAGCAAAACGTTCCACACCTAGGACAAGCTTGGCTGCCTCTAGCTCTGTGTGATTAACTACCGTAAGACAGCTTTTCTCCACAAGGCTGGCACACACAACCACAACTGTGTGCTGGATATCTGACTTGGCTATATTCCGTTGTCAAATCCCAAGGCTTGTTGGAAAGTTAGATTTAGACTCATAGGGAGCCACTTCCAAGAGGTGGCATTAGTGAGATGGTTCTCTTTCCCTGGGAGATACCTCTTTAGATATTTGTTTCCCATGAAGCATTGCCATCATATCTCCATACAGGTCTAGTTTCTTTAAGGAGATCCAGCACCCAACCAGAACCTACTCCGGATGAGGGGCAAGAAACCCAAAACAGCTGTCTACAGATGGATATCTGACTTATCAGATCCCAAGGCTTGTTGGAAAGACATATTTTGACTCATATAGAGCTACTTCCAAGAGGTGGCATTAGGAAGATGATTATTTTTCCCTGGGAGTATTGCCAATATGTCTCCACGCCATAGAGTACTTCCAGTAAGTCTCCAAATCAGACTGGCCTCTTGTCGAAATAAGAATAGTGTTGGGTGCTAATATTCGAATTGCGAATATTAATCACAAATATCGGCACTTTGATAATTTGCGAATATTTAGAATATAGTGCTTTATATTCGAAATTTCGAATATTCTAGATTTTTTTTTTCATCAGTAACCTCACTTCTTGCTTGCGGGCCAATGAGAAGGCTACAATGTCTTTGTCTGAGCTTAGCAACATCCCTAGCAACAAGTAGGAAAGTTGCATACCCCTTACTATATTAGAACCTCCCCAGCAGCCAATTTCAGCATTTTTAAGTTCTATTGCTGTGCTCTGTGCTTTCCACACTACATTAGATAGATAGTCAGTGGGAGATAGTCAGTGTAGGTTATATCCTGATATAGTGTAGCTGTTGCAGTGCAGTGCAGTGTGATAGGTTCGGCTGTCCTTACATACATGCAGTGAAGGAAACCACAGCACTCGTTTTTAGTAGTTTTGAAAATTTATATTTTCATTTCATATCATTTTTCAAACTAAAAAGACAGGGTGGCATTAGCAGGAGGTGCTCAAACCCACATGCAGTCGTGCATATATACAGGGGAGCAAATCCTGCACTTGTGGCCCGTTGCTAATGGCGATCCCCAGCAAAATGCATACAGTGGAGGATGCCCGCGGCGAACCACAAGTACCACAATAGACATCTCACACAAGGTAACAAGTGCGTATGTCATAATCAATATAACAATATAACAAAACAATAACAAATACAGGTGCACTCTGCAGTCTCACTAAACCCTCAAAACAGATTTTAAAATTGAGAGATTAGTCAACATGTCCTACGGTGTAGAACATGTCTAAGCCCGGGCACCACATCAAGGTTTCTCAAGTAGCCCGAGACCTAACACTCTCCTACCTGAGCCGTATGGGCGATACCAGGAGCCAGTGGGCAAATTACAGGAGCATGAGGCCGACTCACAAACAGCTCACCAGTTACCTCCAGCATGTAACCATGCTTACAATTAGGTCTCGGGCTACTTGAGAAACCTTGACGTGGTGCCCGGGCTTAGACATGTTCTACACCGTAGGACATGTTGACTAATCTCTCAATTTTAAAATCTGTTTTGAGGGTTTAGTGAGACTGCAGAGTGCACCTGTATTTGTTATTGTTTTGTTATATTGTTATATTGATTATGACATACGCACTTGTTACCTTGTGTGAGATGTCTATTGTGGTACTTGTGGTTCGCCGCGGGCATCCTCCACTGTATGCATTTTGCTGGGGATCGCCATTAGCAACGGGCCACAAGTGCAGGATTTGCTCCCCTGTATATATGCACGACTGCATGTGGGTTTGAGCACCTCCTGCTAATGCCACCCTGTCTTTTTAGTTTGAAAAATGATATGAAATGAAAATATAAATTTTCAAAACTACTAAAAACGAGTGCCGTGGTTTCCTTCACTATATTACCTTAAACTACCATTGAGCACCGTACCAAAACAACACCAGAGGAGTGCCGTCCAACCCAAGCTACTCTTACATACATGCAGACCTGCTAATATGTGAATATTCACGTATTGCGCCAAAATATTTGCCTAATTAGTGCCGATTAGCGCAATCGCGAATATATTGGAGCACTCTAACTGCATATAAAGCCATTTTTAATGTTCTGCCGTGCCAACCATCTTCTCCAGTCTCAGGAAACTTCTAGCAGCTTGGAAAATTTAGCAAAAGTGACCCACGTCTGTATTACGCGAATATTACATTGCCGATTTTTTGCAATAAAGAAAATAATCTCGAATTCGCTAATATATGACGAATATTTGGCCAAATATTCGTGAAATATTGCAAATTCGAATATTGCCCCTGCCGCTCATCACTAAAGAAGAAGAGTTATTAAGTTATTTTTTTACAATGTTTATAAACTAATATTTCTCTCTACAAACCACAATTAGAAACCCAATTAGATTAATGATTCAATAAATAATAAAGAAGGACAATTATTCAGTCCTGTGATAAGTGTATGCACTTAGCAGAAGTGTTAGCTGGATGGGGTCATATAAGCCTATATAAAGCATCTATATGGTTATAGCCAAAAGATCTTCTGCCCTCATTGACCAAAGGAAGGAGATCTCTGGAGAAGAAGGAAGGAAAGGTAAGGAAAACTTTTAGAAAAGCATAATGCAGACACATTTACATTATAATACTGTATGTTAACTTATCCAGTGATAAATATTTATCTATTTTTTATAACAAAGAAAAAGCTCTGTATTTGATTCATCAGACATTATGTTTAGAGATGAATTTCTGAAAATTAGATTTGGGTCCAATTTAATTGAATAGACAATTTGATTGAATTTGGGTATAAATCGATTTTATCATAATTAAAGATCCTTTGTGTGTCTAGAAATTTCTGAAATATCCTTCACCCAAATCAAGTAACAAAAAATTCAAATTTGCTCAAGTCTAATTATTGTATGCAGCATGATGAGGACATATCTTTTAGAACTATCACTATGTATCTACAAAGTATTTAAAGGGATTCTGTCACCTCGCTTTAGGTTCTAGAGATGCGGACATGCACGGCTGAATCTCCGATAGCGTGTCCGCAATATACCTGTCCTATAGGGCTGTGTCCTTTAATTTAGTTTGAAAAATGATTGTACTAACCGCTCTGGAGCCCAGCCACGCCCCCCTGTGAAGGAGCCCAGCACCGCCTGCGTCCTCCGAATCTCCTCCTTTCTTCACAGTTAGATTGCCGTAATCTCGCAATGCGCGAGCTCGCACATGCGCAGTGCCGGTATAGTGTTCCTTCCCTGTGCTGGCATCAGCTTCAGGGAAGGAACTGCGCATGTGTGAGCTCGCGCATCGCAAGATTACGGCAATCTAACTGTGAAGAAAGGAGGAGATTCGGAGGACGCAGGCGGTGCTGGGCTCCTTTACAGGGGGGCGTGGCTGGGCTCCAGAGCGGTTAGTACAGCCCCTTGGGCACCTTACAAGGCTGATTTACATATCTCTAAAATCATTTTTTAAACTAAATAAAAGGACACAGCCCTATAGGACAGGTATATTGCGGACACGCTAGCGGCGATCTAGCCGTGCATGTCCGCATCTCTATAACCTAAAACGAGGTGACAGAATCCCTTTAAAGGCAAACAATTCAATATCTCCATCTACTGGTGTAGAAAAATATTTATTTTTATAAAGAAATTTGAGTGTTTTTTTAAATGTGAAAATAAGGTTAGTATATTTTACTCTAATTGTTTAAATATATTTCAATCAATAGCAGTTTTATGTTCATAAAAATCAATAACCAATTAAATGTAAATAAATCTGGATACACACTCTGGGCCAGGAGTTGGGATAGATTTCAATTATAATTTACGCCGATTTTCTGGTGAATATTATTGTAAATGTGTTGGCCTGCTGTTGTCCTACTCAGCCTCCCTAATATGAGCATTGGAGCATTTCATTTCATTGCACAAGGCAAAGGCCTTTTCTCGAGATCCGGTGATGTACCCGGCTCTCCATGTATAAAGCTAAGAAGAGGCTTACACCTAGCAATGAGCCTTGTGATGTCACTAGCCGGTAAAATGTCTATGGCAATGCTAAAGCCCACCCATCAGAGCCAGTAACTTCACCGGGAATACTGCTGAGTGTATGTGTGTGTGTGTATGTATGTCCGCTAAATGAATCCGCACTGTCACATTTACAATCACAAAATTTGGTGTCTAGGATAGTTTTAGACCGGGCCCCAGCTCTCTAGGACTTACCGTTCATGAGATGTTCCCGTAAAAATGCAAGCCTGCAGGTCTTTCTCTTCTTATCCCAACTGCCAAACACACGGTCACATGTCCCTTATCAGCCAATAGAAGCTCGCAGGCCCTTAGTCTCCACATACACACAGTTTTACTCCAGGTTTCCATAACAACCCAGCCATTTTTCTTCACTGCTGTAGGTCAGCTTTAAAGAGGCAGGGGAGTGCTGTGGATGACACTGTTAAGGGAGCGGAGTAGGGTGAATACTCAGACCACTATCAAAATCCGGACTTTTATACCTTACCCCGGCTACGGTAAGGCCACGCCACTGACCCGGTTAGGCCACGCCCCCTCCCAGAACTACAGCCGGCAGAGATTTAAACAATTAAGGTGAAATCAACCTCAGGTCAGGTGCAGAGGTTGAAGGGAGGGTGACTTTCTCCCTGTAGCTCACGCTCAGACAGCACAGGAATGCTGTATGAGAGTAAGCTGTTCAAAAGGACATCCTTGCGTCTCTCTAGGCAGGCCCTGCGCCGGATGAAGGACAGGGAGTCTGAAAGCTAGACTGTCCGGCCTAAAACTGGACCTCTAGCCACCCTAGAGCGGTGTGCTGTGGAGGTCACAGTTCAGGGGACGTTTTGTTATGGAGGTCAGTGTTAAGAGACAGAGTGCTGTAGAGGTCACTGTTAAGGAGGCCGGTTATTGTGGCATGCTTGTTAAGAAGGTGGGGTACTGTGGAGGTCACTTATAAATGGGCGGTCGCTGTGGAGGTCATTGTTAAAGAGGGCAGGGCACTTTGGAGGTCATTGTTAAGGGGGTGGAGATCACTGCTAAAGGGGCAGGATGCTGTGGCGGCAACTGTTAAGGGGTCAGGGTACTGTGGAGGCCACTATTAAAGGGGCAGTAGCTGTGGGAGTCACTGTTAAGGGAGCAGGATGCTGTGGCAGTCACTGTTAAAGGGGTGGGCGCTGAGGAAGTCTTTGTTAAGGGGGTAGGGAATAGTGCGGGTCACAGTTAATGGGATGGTCTGCTATGGAGGTCAGTGTTAAGGGGATGGGTTATTGTGAAAATCAATGTTAAGGAGACAGGGTACTGTGGAGATCACTGTTAAAGAGGTGGGCACTGGGGAGGTTACTCTCAAGAAGGCGGGGGACTTTGGAGTTGACTATTAAAGGGACAGCTGCTGTGGAGGTCACTGTTAAAGGGGCAGGTGCTCTGGATGTTACTGTTAAGGGGTCAGGCCGCTATGGAGGTAACTGTTAAAAGGGTGGGCACTGTGGAGGTCACTGCTAAGGAGGCAGGGGACTGTGGAGGCCACTATTAAAGGGGCAGGTCAATGTGGAGGTCACTGTTAAAGGGGTGGGCATTATGCAGGTCACTGTTAAAGGGGAAGGGGACTGTGGAGGCCACTATAAAAGGGGCAGGATGCTGTAGAGGTCACTGTTAAGGCAGCAGAGTACTGTGGAGGTCACTGTGATGGAGAACACTGTGGATATCTTTTAACCTCACACACAAACATGTTTTACTGCGTGATCCCATGTCAGGGCATTGTGCATGTGCGAGACTTTGGAAAATGAAGCTGAATTGCGGACTGTCACTCAAAGGCAATTTCCCTCACACTGCCCCATATATCAATTTCCCCCACACTGCCCCATATAGTAATTTCCCCCACACTGCCCCATATATCAATTTCCCTCACACTGCTCCCATATAGTAATTTCCCTCACACTGCCCCATATAGTAATTTCCCCCACTTTCCCCATGTAGTAATTTCCCCCACACTGCCCCATATATCAATTTCCCCCACACTGCCCCATATAGTAATTTCCCCCACACTGCCCCATATATCAATTTCCCTCACACTGCTCCCATATAGTAATTTCCCTCACACTGCCCCATATAGTAATTTCCCCCACTTTCCCCATGTAGTAATTTCCCCCACTTTCCCCATGTAGTAATTTCCCCCACACTGCCCCATATAGTAATTTCCCCCACACTGCCCCATATAGTAATTTCCCCCACACTGCCCCATATAGTAATTTCCCTCACACTGCCCCATATAGTAATTTCCCCCACTTTCCCAATGTAGTAATTTCCCTCACACTGCCCCATATAGTAATTTCCCCCACTTTCCCCATGTAGTAATTTCCCTCACACTGCCCCATATAGTAATTTCCCCCACACTGCCCCATATAGTAATTTCCCTCACACTGCCCCATATAATAATTTCCCCCACTTTCCCCATGTAGTAATTTCCCCCACACTGCCCCATATAGTAATTTCCCCCACACTGCACCCCCCCCCCCCCCGGTCAACTCACCAGAGACATCTTGTGCTAAAGCCTTTAGAAAAAGCCACAGTATTTGTCAGCAGGGACAACTGAGGCATAAATACCTCATCCCCTCATATTTATCATAGGACAGATGCTCACACTCACACAACAAGGTATGGTGGAAAAAGAACAGCTTACACATTTTGTTTGCCACCCTATAGCCGTTGGAGACCCACCTGAAGAAAGTCCCATGAAGGAAGAAATGGGGGATGAGGAGAAGGAGGGCAGTAGAAGTCGCTTGTGCAGGATGATGAGGCTGATGATGATGACACTGGCCATGGTCATCAATACTATCAGTGGTAGGCAGAACCAGAAAAAACTGGGTGCTTGGGTATGCTGGCCACAATGGCGAACTGTATGTTTGCGTGTTTATGCAATGACTGGTGTATCCTTACCTTCAAGCAATCTAATGATTACTGGATAGCCATGCTTTTAGGTGATTGCCATCAACACAAAATGGGAGAATGTTTTCTTGTTGCCGAAAAGGAGTCCAAATTGCTTTATTATAAGGAAACAATGTGTACACAGCTTGCCAAAACGAGCAGACACCTGCTGCCTGCATGTCTGTCTAGGAGGTCCTTCTGCCGAGTCTTTGCTATCACAATCAGAAGAAGCCACAGCAGCAGCAAATGATGTAACGCTGGCTCGACTATTTCCGTCAGCCGCATAGAAGCAAATGAAGTGGTTGCCGCACTTGCTTTTGTGCACTTTACAAGCTGCGGCGATAAAAAAAATCAGTTTTGATATTTTTTATCAACCGCAGCGGCCTCCGGTATGCCACACAATTTATATCCGCCGACCGGGAAGCTTTTATGCCCAGCCTTTTCGGTGGAAACCAGTCCAAGTTTCCAAAATTAAAATTTTTCTGGGCCTTCTCCTCAACATGGGTCTAACCAAAAAGCATGAATTGCGGTCATATTGGTCTACGAACCCAATTCATCACATGCCCATGTTCTCTGCTGCCATGTCCAGGACACGATTTGAAGCCATCCTGCGTTTCCTGCACTTTAGCGACAACACCACCTCCCGTCCCAGAGGCCACTCAGCTTTTGACCGGCTCCACAAAATTCGGCCCCTCATAGACCACTACAACCAGAAATTTGCAGATTTGTATACCCCTGAGCAAAACATCTGCGTAGACGAGTCCCTAATACATTTTACCGGGCGCCTTGGCTTCAAACAATACATCCCAAGCAAGAGCGCCCGGTATGGGGTCAAATTGTATAAGCTCTGTGAAAGGGCCACAGGCTATACCCACAAATTTTGGATCTATGAGGGTACAGATCAGACCCTGGAGCCGGTCGGTTGCCCTGACTACATGGGGAGCAGTGGGAAGACAGTCTGGCACTTGGTGTCACCCTTATTTGGCAAGGGGTACCATCTTTATGTGGACAATTTCTACACAAGTGTGGCCCTCTTCAGGCATTTGTTTCTAGAACAGATTGGCTGCTGTGGCACCGCGCGAACTAGTCGCGCGGGTTTCCCCCAACGGCTCGTTACCACCCGTCTTGCAAGGGGGGAGAGGGCTGCCTTGTGTAACCAAGAACTGCTTGCGGTGAAATGCAGAGACAAGCATGACGTTTACATGCTCTCCTCCATTCACGCAGACACGACAATCCAAATTGAGCGAGCAACCCGTGTCATTGAAAAGCCCCTCTCAGTCCACGACTATAACCTTCACATGGGAGGGGTGGACTTCATTGACCAGATGTTGGCTCCGTATTTAGTTTCCCGACGCACCAGACGCTGGAATAAGAAGGTGTCTGTATATTTAATTCAATTGGCTCTGTATAATAGTTTTGTTCTCTACAGTAAGGCTGGGAGAACACGATCCTTCCTCAAATTTCAGGAAGTGATCATCGAGAACCTCCTGTTTCCAGGAGGTTCCGTGGCCCCATCCACCAGTGTAGTTAGCCGTCTACACGAGCAACATTTCCCCAATGTCGTTGCTGGTACCTCAACCCAACCGTCACCCCAAAAAAGATGTTGTGTCTGTAGCAGGAGTGGAATAAGGCGTGACACCCGCTATTTCTGTCCTGACTGTCCTGACTACCCTGCCCTATGCTTAGGGGAGTGTTTCCGGAAGTACCACACACAGGTACACCTAGCATAGGGATCACATCTCACCAGGACAGGCACACAGGGCTATTAGGGCCCATTCACATACAGCTGCTGCAAACGTCTCCTTTCACCTAAGGCAAAGTGCATAATGCACTTCGCCACATCTTTGGGCGATTTGCGCTTTGCACATTGTCCCATGGGGAAGGAGAGGTTTGTCCTATAAAGGTAAAAAAACAAGCAAAAAAAAACAAACACCAGTAAGCAAAAAAGTTAACGTTCAGTTCCAAAAGTTAAATAAAGTTTATATGTTCTGTTCAAAGGTTATTATAAAGTTAATTAAATTAATTGCGTTGCGGCCTTTTTTTTACCTTCCAGGTGGATCAACCGATCGACTAGCTGCAGCACTGATGTGCATTCTGACAGAAGCATTGCGCTGCTGTCAGATTACACAAAAGTCGGTGTATGCGGCGCTGCAAGATGAGATTTCTCCTCTGCAGTAAAACATACGTTTGCCGAGGCATATGAGCTGAGGAGGTGTCGGTGTTCATATGCTTTGGCAAACACTTTATATATAAAAAAATAAATAAAAAATACCGGCAATGATTTATTCATCCACATCGATTGATGTGAATGGAGAAATCGGGTTTGCCAGGGCATACGGGCTGAGTGGGTATGGTTAAATTTCGATTAATAACAAAAAAAGCTAAAATGTCAGCAGCAATGAAATTCCACCAAATGAAAGCTCTATTAGTGAGAAGAAAAGGAGGTAAAATTCATTTGGGTGGTAAGTTGTATGACCGAGCAATAAACAGTGAAAGTAGTGTAGTGCAGAAGTGTAAAAAGTGGCCTGGTCATTAAGGGTGTTTCAGCTAGGGGGGCTGAAGTGGTTACAGAGATCCATTACTTAGACCCATCTCAACAAAAAAGCTACATACGAGGAACAACTACAACAAGAGAATTGCTTGGCCATGTAACACCGGAGAACTCCTTTAAGACTGCAAGAAAACCATTCCAGGTGACTACCTCATGAAGCTGATTGAGTGTGTAAAGCTTTCCTCAAAGCAAAAAAGGGCAACTGTGAAAAATCTACAATAGACCCATAAAACATATTCTAATTTAACACTTCTTTTTTTATTGATTTCATATGTGTTCCTTCATCGTTTTCATGTTCCAATATCAATTTACAATGTAGAAAAATAAATGGAATGAAAAGTGTGTACAGACTGGTGACTGTAGAGATAGATAGATAGATACTGTATATTAGTATTAATTACATAATAGTCTGTTTTATTTATTTTTAATAATTTATTTTTGTTTCTTTTAGGTGACTCGTCATGGTTTATTCTGCCGCTGATGTAAACCTCACCGTCCTTGATATATTTCTGCAGGTCTACAATTTGTAAGTTTATATAATTTAACAGCTAATCAGGTTAGGCCCTGTTTACATCTGCGTCAGATCTTCTGGTCTAGATATTGTAAAATTTGATATAGCAATTCTCCTATAAACATGATGCAACCTCAATGTCAATAAGATCCTGCAGGTGATATTGTATCTGGTGTGTAATGGATTAGGCATTGTATTATGGTTTCCATTGCAGGTAGAGATGAGAGAAGTTTTCAAAAATTCTATTTTGACGCTTCGGCGAATTTTCCCCAAAAAATTGATTCGATCCGAATTTATTTGTGATGAAGCACGTTAGAAATCAGCTATTTCCCAGCTGCAGAGAGCCTGTATATCAGTGTAGAACACTGTGCATTGCAGAAACATGCATAGCTAGTCCACTGTGGTAGTGAAACAGTTACAGTGCGTCAGAATGACAGGCAGTTGAAAGGCGCCACTGTTGGAATCACTGCACGCTTCACTTATTCGGTCAGTTACGGGGCCAAAACTGACAAAATAATTCAAGTGTGAACTCAGGTCAGTGTTAGCGCCAGGTATGAAGAACCATGAAGAGGCCCAAGATTCTACTATACAGTGAAAGAGCAGGGGCAGGATGCTGCAGAGGTCACAGTGATGGAGAACACTTTTGCCCTCACACAAACATTAAATAAAATATACCCGAGCAAAGTAGGGTCCTTCTGCTAGTATATATATATTTTCGAGATAAGCTAAAAGATCCTACAGAATCAATTTGTCCAATCAGCAGGGCTTCTTCAATTGCATAAGCCCTACTGATTGGACAAATTGATTCTGTAGAATATTTTAGCTCATTATATAAATATATATATATATATATATATATATATACACACACACATACAAAAACAAAGAGAAAATAGCAGCACTCCGCTGGATGCCAGGTGCAAAAGTCCTTGTGGGCTTGTGGAATTCCGGACAGTAAAATCCACAATCAATAGTACAAGCAGCACATTCTGTCTGTCTGTCTGTCTGAGGAAGGTGGGGGAGCAGTTGCAGGAAAAGTGCTGGGCTCTAAGCTGAAACTTACGCTCCTGGGAACCTGCCTTACTATCGGCCCACTCCTAAATTCCTCCTCGTTCTCTTTTGTATTATATAGGGGATCATATAGGGGATCATGCTTAGCTGAGGAACTCAGCCATGCTTAAACCTGTGTCTCATATCCCTATTTCTCTATCCACTCCTGTTCCTTTCCATCTGTCGAGATCCAAACACCCGACCTCTGGCATTCCTTCTCTCTTAAGGATAGCAGTAGCATCTTAACTGCCCATTTCCCATGCTCTAGTTCTACCAAACACTCTTGGGACAACCCTTTTTTTCCCTTTCTCGCTTGCTGGAACTAGTTGCCATAGCAAATCAGACAAGGTAGCGATCCTTGAACTTTTTGGTTATTCCTGCTATGTATAATCTCTTAGGTTTCAGATTTTATAGTTGGGTTAGGCTATATATCTGTAAGCCGTATGTAGGAAATGAGAGGTATATCTGGAGAAGAAGCTTGCACTTCCCTGGTCTTCAAACAGATTTTATACCACAGGTAAATGCACACAAAGTTATTCTGCAGCTCTAAGTTACTCAATAGTGTATTAGTACGTACCTTATACGGACATATGTATCCTGCTTGCTTCAAAAGCAGCCACAGCGTCTGCAGAATGCCCAACCTCCAAACTTAACTTCTCAGGTCAATATAAACCAAGTGTTTCAATAGCGGATGTAAGACAAACAAGACAGACTGACAAAACAGACTGGCTTCTGACTCGATGTCCCCGTTTCCGGGTTTTCCACCAAGAAATGCAAGAGCCCTTATCCTGAATCACATGGACCACCGCTGTTGCCAAGAGCAGCCACTTCACTCACATCCCTGATCAGAGTTACTGAGATTCAGTCAACCCCTCACAGGACACAGGTCACAGGTAGTGGCGTCGCTAGAGGGGGGCGAGGGGGGGCAATTGCCCCCCCTATGTTGTTCCTTGCCCCCCCAGGTGCCCCCCCGCTGATTCCCCCGAGTGAATACTAATGAGCGCTTCCATTATGGAAGCGCTCATTAGTACAGAAGGACCAGGAAGTGGTGAACGCTCTGTACTCACCACTTCCTGGTCCTCGGCTGTCGGCTGTGCAGGGCTGCGCACAGCGTGAGGTCGCTCTGTGACCTCACGCTGTGCGCGCCAGTTTAGAGCACAGTCGACTGAGGAGGGAGAAAATGGCAGGCGGCGTCCGTCCAGGAGCAGGAGAGGTAAGTGTTTTTTTTTTTATAAAAAATGTGGCTGCTGGGGGCATTATGGGGGCTAATAGGAGGCATATGGGGCTAATAGGAGGCATATGGGGGCTAATAGGAGGCATATGGGGGCATTTGGAGGCATATGGGGCTAATTGGAGGCATATTTGGGGGCTAATTGGAGGCATATTTGGGGGCTAATTGGAGGCATATTTGGGGGCTAATTGGAGGCATATGGGGGCATTTGGAGGCATATTTGGGGGCTAATTGGAGGCATATTTGGGGGCTAATAGGAGGCATATGGGGCTAATAGGAGGCATATGGGGCTAATAGGAGGCATATGGGGCTAATAGGAGGCATATGGGGCTAATTGGAGGCATATGGGGGCTAATAGGCATATGGGGCTAATAGGAGACATATGGGGGCTAATTGGAGGCATATGGGGGCTAATTGGAGGCATATGGGGTCTATGGGGCTAATTGGAGGCATATGGGGGCTAATTGGAGGCATATGGGGGCTAATTGGAGGCATATGGGGTCTATGGGGCTAATTGGAGGCATATGGGGTTAATTTGAGGCATATGGGGGCTAATTGGGGGCTAATAGGAGGCATATGGGGGCTAATTGTTGGCTAATTGGAGGCATATGGGGGCTAATTGGAGGCATATGGGGTCTATGGGGCTAATTGGGGGCATATGGGGTTAATTGGAGGCATATGGGGGCTAATAGGAGGCATATAGGGGCTAATTGGAGGCATATAGGGGCTAATTGGAGGCATATAGGGGCTAATTGGGGGCTAATAGGAGGCATATGGGGGCTAATAGGAGGCATATGGGGGCTAATTGGGGGCTAATTGGAGGCATATGGGGGCTAATTGGAGGCATATGGGGGCTAATTGGAGGCATATGTGGGCTAATTGTAGGCATATGGGGTCTATGGGGCTAATTGGAGGCATATGGGGTTAATTGGAGGCATATGGGGGCTAATTGGGGGCTAATAGGAGGCATATGGGGGCTAATTGAAGGCATATGGGGGCTAATTGGAGGCATATGGAGCTAATTGGAGGCATAAGGGGGCTAATTAGAGGCATAATGTGGGCTAATGAGGCATAATGTGGGCTAATGAGGCATAATGGGGGCTAATGGGGCTAATAAGAAGAATAATGGGGGCTAATGAGGCATAAGGGCTTATAATGGGGGCTAATGAGGCATAAGGGCTGATATGGGGGCTGATATGGGAGTGATGAGAGGCATAATGAGGGCTAATGAGAGGCATAATGTGTCTTCCACAGATCCACCATAACAGTGCGCCTGTGCACTGACGAGAGACAGAAAGAAGGGGAAAGAATCCGTGGAAGCAAGCAGAGGACGGCACAGCAGATGACTCAATAGCTTCTTTTGTAAGTAAATTGTTTTATTATAACTGTATCCCTGCAGACCGCAACTCTCTCGTATTTTGTAATCTTATTTCTATATACTTATTTTGCTTTTGCCCCCCCATTTTTGACTGTGGTATCTTTGTGCCCCCCCTATATATTGTTCCTAGAGTCGCCACTGGTCACAGGACACCAGTATACAAAACAAAACAAGATTCACATCATCAAACACACAACTTCTACAGTTTGAGCAGGTTAGTAACAAAGTTATATACAGTGCAGTAACACTTTGAATCAGTTAAAAAACACCAACATGGATCAATTTATTTGATTACGTTCTACCTGAATGATATCTGAAAACTGCAAGGTGGACTGACTAAAGCACCCCCACAGCCTTAGGAAAACTAGTGAGTCAATGGATTTGCGTTCCTCAACCCGTGGCTGCTATAGGGATACTGCTAGGGATGTTGCTAAGCTCAGACAAAGACATTGCAGCCTTCACATTGGCCCACAAGCAAGGAGGGAGGTTACTGAAGAAAAAGAACATCTAGAATATTTGAGAATCCGAATATATAGTACTATATTCCAAATCTTTGCGAATTCTCGATGTGGCGATATTCGCAATTAAAATTTGTGATTCGAATCACTATGGGAGAATAGCAATGGTTTCCTTGCAGAAATATCCGCCTCAGAACGTTATGTGGGCCTATGCATTATATATATGAATTACCGCAAAATACTCCTCAAAATTGTTAAGAGGAGTATTTTTACTCTTCTGGAAAAAATGTAGTGGGACCTCTGCTGTCAGCTGTAACATACAGCTGACAGTCTGCTTTAAACTGCAGACATAACCACTTCCATGCCATGGTCCTTAGGGACCGCTGTATGAAATAGGCTAACCATAGGGCCGCTGCTCTGCTGTAGCAGCAGCCCGAAGCCATCCCCCACCCCTTCCCCCACAGTGTAGGATGACAATCCTCATATCCATACAAGCCGTCACCCCCCTCCCCTTCAGGATGGCAATAAGCCCTTTCCCCTTCAGGATGGCTGGTGCTGCAACATGTCCCCCACGCTCCTTCCCTTCAGGAAGGCAAGTGATGCAACAAGCCCCCCTTGCCCTCCCCCCCCAAGTCAAGGTTTGCAGAGCGTCTGCACGACAGAGTGTTAGCTGTAACATACAGCTGACACTCTGCTTGAAACTTCTGCTGGCACCGATGTTGGTTGTTTAACCACTTCCATGCTGCGGTCCTTAGGGATCGCTGCATGGAGGGGATAACCATCGGGTGGGCCGCTGCTCAGCCTCCTTCACAGGCATCTGGATTGCCATAGTATAGCTAAACCTGATCAGGCTTACTGTTAATGACAATACACTGCAGTAAACTATACAGTGTATTGTGGAGGCATCAGACCCACTGGATCTTCAAGAACCAAGTGGGTCTGAGCCATAAAAATTGTAAAATAAAGTGAAGAAAAACTTCTTCTTATATCCGCACATATAATTGGTTAAAAAAATGTAAAAAATAAAAAACACTAAAGATGTTTGGTATTGCCGCGTCCATAACGACCTGATCGATAAAAGAATCACGTACTTTTACTGCACGGTGAATGCCATAAAAAAAAAGAAAAACTATGATGGAATTGTAATTTTGCCTACCGCACTTCCCACAAAATGGTATAAAAAGTGATCAAAAGAGTCATATGTACCTCAAAATAGTACCAATCAAACCGTCATCTTATCCCACAAAA
This sequence comes from Bufo gargarizans, assembly GCF_014858855.1. NCBI lineage: Eukaryota > Metazoa > Chordata > Amphibia > Anura > Bufonidae > Bufo > Bufo gargarizans. The sequence continues at coordinate 723,032,178 of NC_058081.1, read as the reverse complement.
AATGAGCCCTAAGACTTAAGACTATCGCCCAAAAAATTAAACAAGTAGTGTTGTTAGAGCACCGTAGTGCTTGTGTGCCCGGGCCGAATACTTCAGGAGTATAAATGGAAGAGGGGGGAGGGTCCCTGGTTCATAGGAAAATGTCAGAAATTGATGGAAACACCACCGAAATCGTTCAGAAACAGCATGGCGAGGATGTCTGGATGCATCTTGGACTTCCAGGTCGGCAGCCGGCAGACGGCACATTGCTGGCACTCTCATAGAAATGCCTTTTCTTGTCCACAATTGCGGACAAGAATAGTACATGTTCTATTTTTATGCGGAATGGAAGTGCGGATCCGCAAATCCGGATGCAGACAGCACATTCCGGCCCCATTGAAAATTAATCGGTGCGGACCCATGTTGCGGACGTGTAAATGGACCCTTACAGACAGACAATAATATGCACAAAGCCAAAGATGAAATCGATTTTAGAGGAAACATTGTTAGGAAACTTCTTTCCTGTATATTTACTTGTATATAAAGTGCAAGTTCAGCCAAAAATGTTGTTGATTTTTAGAACTGGGTCCATGATTAAGAGGGATGGCCGGTGGCATCCGTATTGTGTCGCTAGAGGTGAAATTCGTGGACCGGCGCAAGATGACCCACAGTGAAAACATTTGCCAAGAATGTTTTCATTAATCAACAATGAAATTCGGAGGTTCGAAGACGATCCGACAGGCGATCTGGCGGCGTTATTCCCATGACCCGCCGAGCAGCTTCCGGAAGACCAAAGTCTTTGGGTTCCGGGGGGAAAATGGTTGCAAAGCTGAAACTTAAACTAATTGACAGAAGGGCACAACCAGGAGTATAGCCTGCCGCTTAATTTGACTCAACACGGCAAACCTCACCCGGCCCAGACACGGAAAGGATTGACAGATTGATAGCACTTTCTCGATTCTGTGGGTGGTGGCGGATGGCCGTTCTGAGTTGGTGGAGCAATTTCTCTGGTTAATTCCGATAACCAACAAACCAACTAATTAGTTACGTGACCCCCGGCGGTGAGGATTGTGTTGACCAGACTCCTATGGGAGAGTGCCTGCTGCTTAGCTGACCATTGAAAAATTATGGTTTAGGGCCTGAAGGTGAGCGGACCATCGCAAACATTATAGGTGAGGGCCTGCTGCCGCTTTGTTGACTCTATCAACTTTTAATGTTCTTTTATGCGCCTAACATGGTGACCACGGGGAACGGGGAATAAGTATTCGATTCCGGAGAGAGAGCCTGAGAAATGGCAAATTACCCACTCCCGACTGTCAGAAGAGGACACCGTCTATTGAAAAATGTTATTTTATGTCACATAAAAAAAATTAAGCGCACACTTTACACAGCAGATGTGGGCCTGGTAAGGTCACTGTCAGAAGAGGGCACCGTCTATTAAAACATTAATTTTATGTCACACAAAAAATTTAGAAGCGCACACTTTACACAGCAGATGTGGGCCTGATAAAGTCATTGTCAGAAGAGGACACCGTCTATTGAAAAATTACATTTTATGTCACATAAAAATTTTAGAAGCGCACACGTTACACAGCAGATGTGGGCCTGGCCAGGTCACTGTTAGAAGAGGACACCATCTATTGAAAATTTTTATTTTATGTCAAATTTTAGAAGTAGGGTTGAGCGAACCCGAACTGTAAAGTTTGGGTTCGGTGTTCGGCGATTGCAGAGCAGTCAATAAACAAGCGTTTAACTGTGTGCCCTTAGAAGCCATCACAGCCATGCCTACTATTGGCATGGCTGTGATTGGCCAGAGCACCATGTGACCCAGCCTCTATATAAGCTGGAGTCACGTAGCGCCGCCCGTCACTCTGCTGTGCTTAGTGTAGGGAGAGGATGCGGCTGGTGATTTCAGGGAGAGAATAGGAGAGAATCTTTGGTTCAGAACATGAATCTAACTCAGCAATTGACATGCATTTAGTTGTGTGGGTGCAGAACACAATCTTTTTACCATGCCCTGAGCCCAGTGACCGGAAAAAAACAACAACTTTTATCCGTCTGTCAGGTGGCGGTGGCGGCGGCCATTTATGCAAGCTCAGTGCACCAGAACTGCATCTGAGCTTTTGTGACATTAAAATCCAATCTTGGAAAACTGCACTAATAATCTGGTTGTAAAAAAAAAATCACCCTTTTTTGCCAATATACAACATCTGGTGCATTTGCAGGATTAGTCAGTGTGCAATTTAAGCCAGAAATACAGCCATAACCCATTTCTGTGGTTTTTAAAAATTTTGGGCAAAATACACTATTTTACATCCCTAGCTGCATCTGGACATGTGACATTCAAACGTTATATACAGCTTTCACATTCTGTTAGTAAAAAAACACACTTTTTTGGCAATATACAACATCTGGATTAGTCAGTGTGCAATTTAAGCTAGAAATACAGCCATAATTTTCTGGATTTTTCAAAACACACTTTTTTGCCAAAACACACAATTTTACAGCCCTTGAAGCCTCAGCACGTGTAAAATTCCAGGGTTATATACTGCTGTCATATTCAGTTATTAAACAAACACCCGTTTGGGCAAACAAAGTTTATTTGGCAGCCTTTGCTGCAGATTTCATTGTGAGATACACCCTTTATATACAGGGGTTATATTCAGTTATTTGAAATACAGCCATTTTGGGCACAAATCTTTTACTGCGGCCGAGTGTGGGTCAGGCCGTGTGAGAAACACCCATTATATACAAGGGTTCTATTCAGGTATTTGAAATACAGCCATTTTGGGCAAATAAATTTAATTGAGGCCTAGTCTGGTTCAGGGCATGTGAGATACACCCTTTAAATACTGTTGTTCTATTCTACTAAATTAAACACCCATTTACGGCAAGATCCTAAATTCGAGAAATATGAGGAGAGCGTCAAATAAGGGACGTGGCCCCGGTCGTGGTGCTGCTGGTGGAGCTCCTGTTGCAGGGAGAGGATGTGGTCGATCTGTGCCAGCTACACTCACAAGTGAAACCCCTTCCTCAGGTGCGAGTAGGCGACAGAACCTGCAGTGGTATTTGGTCGGGCCTAATGCGGCTCTACAGATGGTGAGGCCTGAACAAGTACAGACCATAGTAGATTGGGTTGCTGACAGTAGATCCAGTTCCTTCACATTGTCTCCTACCCAGTCTCCTGCTGAAAGATCACAGTTGGCACCTGCAGCCGATGTCTTTCACCTCACCCCCTTGCAAATCAGCCAAGCAGTCTGAACCCCAAGTCATGCAGCAGTCTATTCTGCTTTTTGAAGACTCTGTTAGCAGGGTTTCCCATGGCCATCCACATAGCCCTGCCTCAGAAGTGGGAGAGATTGAGTGCACCGATGCCCAACCACTTATGTTTCAAGATGAGTACATGAAAGGATCATCGCAGCACGTGTCGGATGATGACGAAACACAGGTGCCAACTGCTGGGGCTTTCAAAAGTGTGCAGATCCGACAATGAAGGCAGGGGTGAAGACCAGGTGGAAGATGATGTGGAGGACGATGAGGTCCTCGAACCCACATATAATCAAGGTCATGCGAGTGACCTATGTAGTTCGGAGGAAGAGGCGGTGGTCGCACAGAGCCACCAGCACAGCAGAAGAGGGAGCAGGGTGCAAAAGCGGAGCGGCCGTCCTCTAGACAGTACGCCTGCTACTGCCCACCGCAGCAAGGGACCGAGCACACCAAAGCCAGCTCCAAGGAGTTCCCTGGCATGGCAGTTCTTCAGACAATGTGCTGACGACAAGACACGAGTGGTTTGCACGCTGTGCAATAAGAGCCTAAAGAGAGGCATAAACGTTCTCAACCTGAGCACAACCTGCATGACCAGGCATCTAAAGGGCTTCTGTCAGCCCACTAAAGTCATTTTTTGGGGCTAATTATAATCCCTATACTGCAATATATCAATACATAATGTTATTAATCATTTTGGTTCAGTAGTTAATAAAAAAAACTGACTTTTATCATATGCAAATTACCTGTATACCAGCAAGTAGAGCGGCTACTTGCTGGTAGCAGCCGCATCCTCCTTTCATAAAGATGCCCCTTCCTCATGTTGATTTACAGGGCCAGCGAACACGCTCGTTCTCTGGCTGGCCCTGTCTGCATTCAAAATCTGGTGCCTGCGCCGTACCCGTCTTCAGTCGGCACAAGGGCACTGGGGGGAGGACGCTCGCTCGGCCGCTCCATCCTCAATGCGCCTGCGCTGATGACGTCACATCTACACCCAGCGCAGGCGCACTGAGGAAGGAGCAGCCGAGCGAGCGTTTCCTCTCAGTGCGCCTGCGCCGATTGAAGACAGGTACGGCGCAGGCGCCAGATTTTGAATGCAGACAGGGCCAGCCAGAGAACGAGCGCTTTCACTGGCACTGTCAATCAACATGAGGAGGGGGTGCCCTACTTGCTGGTAGACAGGTAATTTGCATATGATAAAAGTCTGTTTTTTTAATTAACTACTGAACCAAAATGATTAATAACAATATGTATTGATATATCACAGTATAGGGATTATAAGTAGCCGAAAAAAATAATATAATGACTTTAGTGGGGTGACAGAAGCCCTTTAAGTGCTAAGCGCGAGCTGCAGTGGAGTAGACACCTCAGAAACCAAGAAAGGTCTCTGGCTCCTCCTGCTTCCTGTTCTGCTGCAGTCTCGGCCTTTTCATTTACCTCTGGAGTGACAGTGGCACCTACCACCCCGCAAACAGAGGATCTTCCAGCAACACCACCACCTGGGTCACCAAGCATCTTCACAATGTCCCACGGAAGCGTTCAGCTTTCCATCTCCCAAACATTGGAGAGGAAGAGGAAGTACCCCCCTACTCACCCGCAATCCCTAGCCCTGAATGCCAGCATTTCTAAATTACTGGCCTTTGAAATGCTGTCATTCTTTCTGGTGGAGACGGATAGTTTTAAAGGTCTTATGGCGGTAGCTGTCCCACAGTATGTTGTGCCCAGCCGCCAATACTTTTCCCGGCGAGCCATCCCTTCCCTGCACAACCAAGTAGGGGACAAAATCAGGTGTGCACTGCGTAATGCCATCTGTGGCAAGGTGCCCCTGACTACGGATACGTGGACCAGTAAGCACGGTCAGGGACATTATATCTCCATAACAGCACACTGGGTAAATGCAGTGGCGGCTAGGCCTGAGGCGGATAGCAGTTTGGCGCATGTCCTTCCACCACCGAGGATTGCAGGGCGCTTCAGTTTGCCTCCTGTTGCTTCCTCCTCCTACTCCGCTTCCTCATCCTCTACCGGCTCCTCATCCAGTCAGCATAACACCTTCACTACCAACTTCAGCACAGCCAGTGGTAAACGACAGCAGGCAGTTTTAAAACTTTTCTGTTTGAAGGACAAACCCCACACCGCTCAGTCGCTGTGGACGGGCCTTGAACAACAGACCGATGCGTGGTTGGTGCCAGTGAGCCTCAAGCCCGGCATGGTGGTGTTCGATAATCTGCAAAATCTCGTAGCAACTCTGGGACTAGCCGGTTTGATGCACATCCCTTGCCTGGCGCATGTGCTGAATTTGGTGGTGCAGAGATTCCTTAAAAATTACCCTGATATGTCAGAGCTGCTGCATAAATTACGGGCCGTCTGTCCGCACTTTCGGCGTTCTCACCCGGCTGCTGCTCGCATTCAGCTCTGCAGCGTAACTTCTGCCTTCCCGCTCACCGCCTCATATGCGACGTGCCCACAAGGTGGAACTCCACCTTGCACATGCTGGCCAGACTGTGCGAGCAGCAGCAGGCTATAATGGAGTTTCAGCTGCAGCACGCACGGGTCAGTCGCTCTGCGGAACAGCCCCTCTTCACCACCAATGACTGGGCCTCCATGCGAGACCTGTGTTCCTTGTTGCGCTGTTTTGAGTACTCCACCAACACGGCCAGTGCCGACAATGCTGTTCTCAGCGTAACTATCCCACTTCTATGCCTCCTTGATAAAACGCTACTGGCGATGATGGAAGAGGATGTGGCACAGGAGGAGGAGGAGGAAGAGGAATCATTTTGTAGGGTTTCCGGCCAGTCATTCACAAGTGGCTCAGAGGACCCACAAACGCCAGGTACACAATTGCTCAGCCAGGGCACAGTTCTGGAGGATGACGAGGTGGAGGATGAGGAGGAGGAGATGGAGGAGGATGAACTATGTTCACAGCAAGGTGGCACCCAGACCAACTCATGGCCATCATTGGTGCGTGGCTGAGGGGATACAGAGGACACAGACGATACACCTCCCACAGAGGACAGATTTTCGTTGCCTCTGAGCAGCCTGGCACACATGAGCGATTACATGCTGCAGTTTCTCCGCAACGACAGCCGAGTTGCCCACATTCTAACTTGTGCTGATTACTGGGTGGCCACGCTGCTGGATCCCCGTTACAAAGACAACGTACCGTCCTTAATTCCCTCACTGGAGCATGATTGTAAGATGTGCGAGTACAAGCGCACACTGGTAGACGCGCTGCTGGTGGCATTCCTACCTGACAGCGGGGGCACAGTGGAAGCACAAGGCAGAGGACGAGGAAGAGGTCGCCAATGCAGCTGGGACACCGCCAGCATCTCAAAAGGCAGAGTTAGCATGGCCGAAATGTGGAAAAGCTTTGTCAGCACACCACAACAACCAGCACCACCAGCTGATATGGAACGTCTTAGCAGGAGGCAGCATTTCAGCATCATAGTGGAGCAGTATGTGTGCACACGCCTACACGTACTGAATGACGGGTCTGCCCCCTTCAACTTCTGGGTCTCCAAATTGGGCACATGGCCTGAACTTGCCCTTTATGCCTTGGAGGTGCTGGCCAGCCCTGCAGCCAGTGTATTATCTGAACGTGTGTTTAGCACGGCAGGGGGGGTAATCACAGACAAGTGCAGCCGCCTGTCCACAGCCAATGTGGCCAGGCTCACAATCATTGAAATGAACCAGGCATGGATCCCACATGACTTGTCCGTACCTTGTGCAGAATAGACATGTATACCGGCACTAACCAGCCATTGTAATACTGCAGCGCAATTGCTCATTCTTGTATTTTGGATATTTCACACTCTTAGAAAAAAAAAAAATGAAAACCAAAAGCCTGTGTTGGCTACCTCATCCTCCTCCACCGCTGCTTCCACCTCCACTGCTACGTTCACCACCTCCTCAAACTCCTACTCCATATGGAACTCCACCTCATAAATCATTTTTTTTTTTTATTTGTATGTATTTTATTTTATATCATTTCACTACTTTGTCAGTAACATTTTCTGGTAAAATTCAACAATTTTTGGGTGTATAGTACCACTGCTATACCTAGTAGGCCGGTTAAAAAAAAAATATTTGGTCAGTTACATTTTCTGGTGAAATTCACCAATATTTGGTTGTGATGTACCACTACTAAACCTAGTAGACAGGTTCAAAAAAATAATAATTGTCAGTTACATTTTTCGTTGAAATTCACCAATTTTTGGGTGTAATATACCCCTCCTCTACCTAGTTGACAGCTTAATAAATTTCAATAATTTTTCTGTTGCATTCTTGGGTTGACATTATACAATTTTAGACGTGAATAAACACCTGCTCTGCATAGCTGACAGGGAATGCAATTTTATAAATTATTCAGTAATTAATGCGCGCCACAGCCTTTAATTTAATGCTTAAACTATGAAAAGTTGTCACACTTTTATGCTTTAATAATTTCTAGACCAGACATATGAAGAATGCGGGAGATTGTTGTCACATGGACCACACAGCCAGTACTTGTCAGATATTCCTGCAGCTCCTTTAATGTTACTGTAGGCCTCTTGGTCGCCTCCCAGGCCAGTTTTCTTCTCTTCTTTTCATAAATTTTGGAGGGACGACCAGTTCTTGGTAATGTCACTGTTGTGCCATATTTTCTCCACTTGATGATGACGGTCTTCACTGTGTTCCATGGTAGATCTAATGCCTTGGAAATTCTTTTCTCCCTTTCTCGTGACTGATACCTTCTAACAATGAGATCCCTCTGATGCTGTGGAAGCTCTCTGTGGACCGTGGCTTTTGCTGTGGGATATGACTAAGACAATTTCAGGAAAGACCAACTAGAGCAGCTGAACTTTATTTGGGGTTAATCAGAGGCACTTCACATGATGGCCGGTGTATGCTGACTCCTATTTAAAAGGATTCTGAATGTGATTGCTTAATACTGAACACAGCTACATCCCCAGAGGGTGTGTGCACTTATGCAACCACATTATTTTAGTTTTTTTTTTTTTCTTCCACCTCAAAGATTTCAGTTTGTTTTTCAATTGAGTTGTACAGTTTATAGGTCACATTAAAGGTGGAAAAGGTTCTGAAATGATTTTTTTTTTTTACAGCACAAAAACCTGACATTTTAACAGGGGCGTGTAGACTTTTTATATCCACTGTAGGTCTAAATAATTTTGTTAGAAAAATTAGCAAAATCAGACATGAAACTAATTTCTAGAAATTCCCTAGGTTAAATTTATAAATATACTAGCAGAAGGACCCGGCTTCTCACGGGTATATTTCATCAATTTCATTGAATGTTTCTGTGTGTCGTTAAAAGATATCGACAGTATCCCCCATAACAGTGACCTCTAGAGTACCCTGCCTCCTTAACAGTGAACTCCACAGCCCCTCACCCCTTAATACTGACCCCCTCACCTTCTTAAAGTGGGACCTCCATAGCAGCCCATCCCCTTAAAGGGACACTGACAGGCCCAACAAGCATATTTAGGTATCTATATGACAGTACAGGTCTTATAAGGGGTATTAAAATCATCTAAGTATCCCCCCTGTCCACATTCTAAATACAGTAAACTGAAGTTTTATAACTTGCTTGAACCGTCTTCAATCTGCCCAAGGGGCGGCGTTTCACATCCACTTGCGCCCAGCCAGCCGCTCCCAACTGCCGTTTTGAAGCGCCGCCCAGCTCATCAATATTCACTTTGCTGGGCGGCTTCTGCTGTCCCCGCTCTGAAGCGCTGCGCTGAACAGTGCCCGGCGAATGCGCCGGATCTTGTGATGTCGGGGACAGTAGTAGCCGCCCAGCGAAGTGAATATTGATGAGCTGGGCGGCGCTTACTGTACCGGACTTCACAAGATCTGTTCAGCGCAGCGCTTCAGAGCGGGGACAGCAGAAGCCGCCCAGCAAAGTGAATTTCGATGAGCTGGGCGGCGCTTCAAAACGGCAGTTGGGAGCGGCTGGCTGGGCGCAAGTGGAGGTGAAACGCCGCCCCTTGGGCAGATTGAAGACGGTTTAAGCAAGTTATAAAACTTCAGTTTACTGTATTTAGAAGGTCGACAGGGGGGATACTTAGATGATTTTAATACCCCTTATAAGACCTATACTGTCATATAGATACCTAAATATGCTTGTTGGGCCTGTCAGTGTCCCTTTAACTTTGACCTTCACAGAAGCCCGTCCTTTTAAAAGTGAGTTTCACAGCACCCCACTCCCTTGACCTCCTCAGGGGCCCGACCCTTATCAGTGACCTATACAGCACCCCACCTCTTAACACTGACCTCCATAGGGGACTGTCCCCTTATCTGTGACCTCCACTGTTCCCTGCCCCCTTAACAGAGACCTCCACAGCACCCGTCCCTTTAATAGTGACGGCCACAGTACTCCCTTAACAGTGACCTCACAGTACCCTGCTGATATAACAGTGACCTCCACAGCAGCTGGCCCTTAAATAGTGGCCCTGACCACTTAACAGTGACCCCCACAGTGCCAGCCCCTTTAACAGTGACCACCGCAGCAGCCTGCCCCCTTAACAGTAACATCCACAGTGAACACCCCTTTAACAGTGACCTCCACAGTGCCCGCCCCTTTAACAGTGGCCTCCACAGCAGCTGCTCCTTTAATAGCGGCACCTGCCTCCTTAACAGTGACCTCCACAGCGCCCTACCCTTTTGAGGCTAGGACTACATGACTACATGTGTCACGCGGAATTTTGTCTTACCAATGTTGCACAACAATTTTTATAATGATAGGCTATGTTGTTGCATTGCAACATGCGACATGCTGCAACTGCAATACGACAGTCACAAAAAATCCATCCAAGTGTAGTTGTGCCCTATGTGTTGTGCGACTTATTGTCGCGCGACACATGTCGTTGTGTAGCCCAAGCCTAAAGCTGACCTACAGCAGTGAAGAAAAATGGCTGCTTTGTTATGGAAATCTGGAGCAAAACTGTGTGTATGTGGAGACTAAGGGCCTGCGAGCTTCTATTGGCTGATAAGGGTCATGTGACCAGGCTTCTATTGGCTAATAAGATTTGCTCAGTAAAGGTTCCTATAGAGAACAGCTGACATGCCAGATCTGCCAGATCCACCGCAGAACTATTCTGTCCCATCTGAATATTCCATAACAATTCAGTTATTTTCTTATTTAAAGGGGTTGTCTGTCACCAGGGATCTCCCCCATCCCACTGTTTGTATAGACACACAACTGTGGTTCACTTGAATAAACCACTCTTCCTCTTTTGTTGATCCAAGGCTCAATTCCCAAGTTATGATACTTTTTCCTAATATGTTAATTAAGCATTTGGTGCAATGATAGCATCACTGTGGCTCTCGAAGCACCCAGGCTCCACTACTTTCTGTGGCCAGGGAGTTCAGTGGTGACTCCCTTTAAATAAGAAGAACAAAACGCCATACATAGCTCGGCTATACAGTATATTCATATGCAACAGAGTTGTTTTGCTGTGGATATGACAAATCTATCCATGTCAGCTTCTCTCTACAGGAGCTTTAACTGCTTTAACAGCCACATATACAAGGTGGAAATCCAGTGAGTTGGAACATTGCAGATCAAGTGATGCAAGCAATGGCAGACCATTCTGTTCTTGCAAGTCTCGGTGGGCATTCCTTGCTACATGAGAATGGCTGAAATTCGAGTACAGTCTTCTGGATAGTGATGGCCCGGCGGTCAGTTCGCAGCGAACTTTGCATGTTCGTGATCCGCCGAACGGGCGAACATATGGCGATGTCCGCACGCGATATTCTTTTGCATTGCGCCGAACTTTGACCCATGACACATCCGTCACATCCAAATGAGACGATTCAGCACATGGACACACCCCCAACCCTATAACAGAACCCGATCTGGCAGCCATTTTACATTATGCATTTTGTCAGTGTAGGGAAAGGTTGCCTTTTGGAGCAGGGACAGACTGTTAGGAACACCAAACGCTAGCTAATAGGGCCACAAAAGTCCTTTTAAGGACTGGTATAGGTGTGATACACAGAGGGGTGTGATATACTTATAATATACTTTCTAACATAGAAAGTATATTATAGTGCATTTGTATGCTTTCAGAAAATACTGATTGAGGGCTGCGATCTATCAGCTTCAACAAAATAGTGATAGAGGTTTTCCATATACCTGCGTCCACAAAATTACTTCTTGAGGGTAATATACCAGCTTCAACTAACAACTGATTGATGCCTACCATATATTAGCTTCCGCAAAATAGTTATAGAGGTTCTCCATATACCTACGTCCACAAAATTACTGTTTGAGGGTAATAGACCAGCTTCAACTAACAACTGATTAAGGCATTCCATATATCAGCTTCCACAAAATAGTGATAGAGGTTTTCCATATACCTGCATCCACAAAAATACTGCTTGAGGGTGATATACCAGATTCAAATAGCAACTGATTGAGGCCTGCCATATATCAGCTTCCACAAATACTGCTCTTCTCGAGGGACTTTGGCACAGGGTCAATTTGAAAATGACAGGTAGAGGAAGAAGCAGGCTGATCCACAAGGGTGTTAGGGGTCGGGCAGGTGCACCAGGCCAGAGCCTAAGTGTGAAGTTGGAGAAGGTGCGCGCAATTATGTCAAAAGATGCATCAGAGTTGGTTGAGTGGCTCACTCAGCCTTCCGCTTCTGCACCCTCCTCATCCTCTGTATCTACACCCTCCTCACTCTCTGCTGTGTGCACCCCCAAAGACACCACCACCATAGCCCCTCCACTTGAGTCAGAGGAATTATTTTCCCATCCATTCCCAGACCTTACCGATGCGCAGCCATTCTTGGCATCGGATGAGGAGGTAGCAAAGGCCGCAACCCAGTGGTCTGACGACAGTACCCAGATCAGCCCAAGGAGGGTGGTCCCCACTTTTGCTGCCTACTCCGAGATCTCTAATGTCAGTGGTGGTGAAGGTGACGATGGTGACGTGTCGATGGACATCACGTGGGTGCCACAAGAGAGAAAGAGGAGGAGTGTTTGGAGGGAGAGACGGAGCAGCAAATAGGGAGTGGAAGCAGGCAGAACTCGCAGTGCACAGGAGGCAAAAAAGCAGACTGCAAATGTATTTGGAGCAAGCCATCCACCATGCACTGTCACATCTTGCGGTCCCAGGACGCCGTCACATGGCTCCGCAGTGTGGGCTTTTTTTAACGTGTCAGCTGCTGACAATAGTTTTGCCATCTGCAGCCTGTTCTGTGAACACATAAGTCGCTGTGAGCCAATACTCACCTAGGGATGACCGCCTTAAGAATGCACCTGGCCTCCAATCACCGAGCCCAGTGGGAGCAACGCCGTCAGAACCCACAAAGCCACACTCCCGGCTCTACACGTCCTGCCTCTTCTCCTTCTCCTCTCTCCTCCCATTTGTCCTCCACTCCACCTTCCTCTGTGCCATCTTTGCATTCATCTGGCAAAAGGCAGGCTTCCGTGGCCCAAATGTTCGAGTGAAAAAAAATTATGACGCCAGATAACCCTCTTGCCCAATAGTTGACCGCCGGCTTGTCGAAACTGCTGGCCTGCCAACTACTGCCATATAAATTGGTGGACTCGGAGGCATTTAGAAAATTTGTGCCCATTGGCACACCACAATGGAAGGTCCCCTTAAGGAAATATTTCTCCCAGAAGGGCGTCCCTGAACTATATTGCCATGTTCAGTGGCAAGTGAATATATCTCTGGCACACAGTGTCAGTGCCAAGATACATCTGACCACAGACACGTGGTCTAGCAAACACGGGCAGGGAAGGTACATAACTTATATTGCCCACTGGGTGAACCTTCTGACGGCCATCAAGCATGTTACCCGTGGCACCAATGTGGGTTTGGTGTTACCGCCTAGGATTGCATGCAGGCCGGCCTCTTCTTCTCTTCCTCCTACTCCATCCTCCGTCTCCTCCTCGGCTGACTCCTCCTTTTCCACTGCTACCGCCTCTTCCGCTGCACCCCCCAAGCTCCCCAGAACCTATTCGACGTGCCAGGTGAGACATTGCCATGCTGTGCTGCAGCTGTTCTACCTGGAAGCCAAGAGCCACACCGGTCCTGCACTGCTTTCAGCTTTGCGGTCACAGGCTGATCAGTGGCTAACCCTGCTCAATTTGACAGTTGGTAAAGTGGTGTGCGACAACAGTGCCAATCTGCTGAGCACGCCAAAACAGGGCAAAATGACAAATGTGCCATGCATAGCACACGTCCTCAACTTAGTAGTGCAGCAATTCATTGCCAAATACCCCAGGGTCCATGAAGTCTTGTGGCAGGCCATGACAATCTCTGGTCATTTTAGAAGATCTTACACGGCCATGGATCGCCTTGCTGACGTTCAGCGGCGACACCACCTGCCAATCAGATGTCTGATTTGTGACTGCCCGACACGATGGAACTCCACCTTGTATAAGCTTGAAAAGTGCAGTTAACGACTACCTGTATGAACTCTGTGGCAGGACAGGTTCTGGGGAGCTTGGTTTCTTTTCACCGCGCCAGTGACTGCTCATGTGCGACGCATGCAGACTTCTGCGGCCATTTGATGAGATCACCAAACTGGTCAGTCGCAGCCAGGGCGCCATCAGTGACATCATACCTTACGCCTTCTTTCTGGAGCGTGCATTGCATTGTGTTATTGATCAAGCCATCGAGGAGCAGGAAGATGAGGAAGTCGCAATGCTGGATGAATTCACAGGGAGGGCTACTCAATCTGAGTCAAGTCAACAGGAATCTGAAGAGGAGTCAGAGGAGGATGGTGCCGGGGTGGAGGAGGAGCAAGAAGAGCATGCTTTAAACCTTTCTGGGATCCCTGGTGTTGTCCGTGGCTGGGGGAAGGAGACCGAGGATGACATTATCCTGGACGATGAGCAGGAGACAGGCCACTCCACCGCTTCCAGTTTAAATGCTCCAGTGTTTGAAGAGGGACCCCCGTATAAAAAGCATAAAGGGCAAGGACCTGTACTGGGTGGCAACGTATTTAGAACCCCAATACTAATACAAAATGGTGGACATGTTACCAGCATCACAGAGGGCTGTCAGAATTCATCACTTCCAGGCCTTGCTTCAAGAAATGCTCCATTCTGCTTTTATGGGTGCTGGCAGAGGAATTTCCACTCACAGAGAAACAGTTGCGGGTACCAATCCAACAGCGCATGCAAGAAGAGGGAGGTTTGAAGATGTGTTGGTGACTTCGGATATGAGATCATTTTTGCAGCCAACCTATCGACAGCCGCCCTCCGGATCCAGCCTCAGGGAATGCCTAGACCGTCAGATGTCCAACTACATCAGGTTAACGGCCGATGTGGACGATCTCAAAAGCGAGGAACCCGTGGACTAACTGGGTGTGCAGGCTTGACCTGTGGCCAGAGCTGGCACAATTTGCCATGGAACTCTTGGCTTGCCCCTCGTCCAGTGTCCTGTCCGAAAGGACGTTCAGCGCAGCAGGGGGGATCGTGAAGGATAAGCGCACTCGCCTAGCTCACGACAGTGTGGACTACCTCACATTTCTAAAAATGAATGAGACATGGATCTCGGAGGAATTCAACACCTGTGACGACCACATTTAATTGAATTTCCTCATGACAGCCCACAAATATTCACCACCACCCAGAACAAATAATTGTCACTGTGTTAGGTAAATACAGCGGAATAAAAGGCCTTTTCTGTCCAGTGAATGCCTAATGTTTTGGGCCTCGGAGAAATTCAACACCTGTGGCGACCATGTGTTTAAACTATTATCATTAGGGTTTTTTTCAAGAGGAGGGATTTTGTTAGCCATGTTTTTAATCCAATTTTATATTTTTAGTTCTTTTAAACATATGTATTTGACATTTATTTGTACTGGCCTGCAGTGAAATTCATATCCATTGTCTGTGTAACATACCTCCGGCCACACAATCCTCTGGATAGATCATCAGCTTCTTATCGGCGGGGGTCCGACACCCGGGACCCCCGCCGATCATCTGTTTGAGAAGGCAGCGGCGCTGACAGTAGTGCAACGGCCTCCTCTATGTTAACCGCAGGCCCAGTGACGTCACGACTAGTATCAACTAGCGTGGGCACGGCTAAGCTCCATTCAAGTGAACAGAGCTTTGCCCCACCCACGCTAGTTGATACTAGTCGTGATGTCAGTGGGCCGGCGGTAAACAGTGAGAAGGCCGTGGCGCTACTGGTGCGCCGCTGCCTTCGCAAACAGCTCATCGGCGGGGGTCCCGGGGATAGATCATCAGTTAAAACAAAGTGCAGAACCCCTTTAATGTTTGTGGCCTGTAGCACAGTAAAAATTTTATCCATTGACTGCATAATGGACCTCGAGCCACATAATCAGAATTTCTTTTATGTCAGATGAATGCCTAATTTTTAAGGCCCATACTCCCGTGGCCTAAAATAAAAAATTTCTAGGCTCCAACAGGGCACATTTCAGAGAATTTCCCTTTAAGACGCATAAAAATGTCCCCAATTTTTGTCATTGATCCCCCTCTAGTATGTCACTGTCCATGTTGTGGGACCATTTGTACACTTCTAAGTATTTGGTGGCTGCAAGAATGAGCTGAAGGTTTTTCAGGTTTGCGCGATCGCATTCGCGAACCGTCCCCGCCAATGTTCTTCCATCACTAAATATTGGACCCATTGTGATGTTTTAAAGAGAATACATATGTGTGTATGTGTGTGCTTTATGTTTTTTAATAAGTGACACCATCAATTTGGAAACTTTGTCGCCATGCACAAACAGCCTGTTCTTCCAGGGCATGTAAAACTTAGCCGATTGTATGTTTAAAACATCCTTTAGCTGCTCTTAGAAGTCAGGGAATAAAGGGCATCCATAGAGCAGGAAGACTTATAGCATGATTGAGTTCTAATTGTTGAATATCCTAGTATAAGGAGGATAAGGTAGTCTGCTTGGATCTGGTGACATACAAATTGCATTACAAATCGGTTGACATCTGCAAATTATTGCTTTATGAGCTTCTCATATCAGGGGGAAAGGGAGCGTTTAATGTTTTCTCAATACGTGTCTCATACTGGGCATTTGAAAGTATGGTCTTATTCAGATGCCAGGATTTTGTGGACATACGGTATGTACACCACCGAGAGATGTACCTAGAATCAAGATTGAATGATCTGAGTGGACACTAGGTAGGATAGTAGTGTCATGTATAGTTAGAGGTGCTGAGAGGGGTAAAAAAAGATAATCAATGTATGATTGTTGCTCTGGAGAGAAGTGTGTGTAGTCTCTGTCGGTAGGATGCATATGCCTCCAGGTGTCAATAAGGCCTCTTTCACACGGGCGTCATTTTTTTGGCCCGGCTAAGAGCCGGGTGCGTTGCGGGAAAATGCACGATTTTTTCTGCGCAAGTGCAAAACATTGTCATGCGTTGCACTCGCGTGAGAAAAATCGCGCATGTTTGGTACCCAAACCCGAACTTCTTCATAGAAGTTCGGGCTTGGGATTGATGTTCTGAAGATTGTATTATTTTCCCTTATAACATGGTTATAAGGGAAAATAATAGCATTCTGAATACAGAATGCATAGTAAACCAGCGCTAGAGGGGTTAAAATAAAATAAAAAATAATTTAACTCACCTTAGTCCACTTGTTCGCGAAGCCGGCATCTCCTTGTGTCTCCGCTGCTGATGAACAGGACCTGGGATGAGCTGCTCCATTAAATACCGGTTAAGGACCTTCGATGACGTCACTCCGGTCATCACATGATCTTTTACCATGGTGATTCACCATGGTAAAAGATCATGTGATGACCGGAGTGACGTCATCGAAGGTCCTTAAGCTCTATTTAATGGAGCAGCTCATCCCAGGTCCTGTTCATCAGCAGCGGAGACACAAGGAGATGCCGGCTTCGCGAACAAGTGGACTAAGGTGAGTTAAATTATTTTTTATTTTATTTTAACCCCTCTAGCGCTGGTTTACTATGCATTCTGTATTCAGAATGCTATTATTTTCCCTTATAACCATGTTATAAGGGAAAATAATAATGATCGGGTCTCCATCCCGATGGTCTCCTAGCAACCATGCGTGCAAATCGCATGGCATCCGTACTTGCTTGCGGATGCCATCCGATTTTCACACACCCCATTCACTTCTATGGGGCCTGCGTCACGTCAAAATCGGACATTATAGAGCATGCTGCGATTTGCACTGAACGTACAAGTGATGCGTTAAAAACAACGCTCATGTGCACAGCCCCATAGAAATGAATGGGTCAGGATTCAGTGCGGGTGCCATACGTTCGCCGCACGGATCGCACCCGCACGGAAAAGTCGCCCGTGTGAAAGGGGCCTAAGTGTTAAAGCTCTTTTGGACAGCGCTGAGCGACCCAAAGATGTGTCTAGTTGCAGATGTAGAGTTGCGTTCAAATGACCTCCTAGAATGAATGTTCCATCAACAAAGTGATGACAGTCTCCCACAGTGCGGATCCCAAGCAGGGCCAGACTGGGGATAAAAACCAGCCCTGGAAAAAGTTTCACACCATCCCCACAGCATTGCGTCAGTATTTACTTGTTTATAATATGAGAAAGCATTAATTTTAAAACTTGTGTGTAAACATGAATATGAACTTTGCTCCACGATAACGATAGCTCTTTTGTAGAACCCCCATTGTTCATATTATCACAGTGTTTTCCCAACCAGGATGCCTCCAACTGTTGCAAAACTACAACTCTCAGCATGCTCAGACAGTGTTTTACCACGCCCTTTGACCCCCCCTTTTGTTGGCCCCCTTGTAATTCCCCCAGTTGAGCTAATGTTCCCATAATGTGCCAATATAAAATACCCCTTCTCAGTGCCCCCGTAGATGACCCCATAGTGCTCCTCCCCCTTCCCCATAGTACCCACCATAATGTGTCCCAGTATAAAATGCCCCTATACAGAGCCCCTATATAAAATGCCCCTTCTTTTTAGCCTCAGTAGATTCCCCTATAGTGCCACCCAATAATCTGCCAGTAATAAGTGCCCCAATAGATGCCCCCAATTATGTGCCAGTAAGATGTGCCCCCATAGATGCCCCCCAATCATGTGCCAGTAATAAGAGCCCCCCACCATCATGTGCCAGCAGCCAGAGCCCTCCCATATCATGTGCCAGTAGCCAGAGTGCCCCCTATCATGTGCCAGTAGCCCTCCTTATTATGTGCCAGTAGTCCCCCTTATGTGCCAGTAGTCCCCCTTATGTGCCAGTAGCCGCCCCTTATCATGTGTCAGTAGCCCCCTTATGTGCCAGTAGCCGCCCCTTATCATGTGCCAGTAGCTGCCCCTTATCATGTGCTAGTAGCCCCCCATTTTCCAGCAGCCCCCCTTATGTGCCAGTAGCCCCCCTTATGTTCCAGTAGCCCCCCTTATCATGTGCCAGTAGCCCTCCCTTATCATAGGTAAGTAGCCCCCATTATGTGCCAGTAGCCCCCCTTATCATGTTCCAGTAGCCCCCTTATGTGCCAGTAGCTGCCCCTTATCATGTGCCAGTAGCCCCCCTTATGTGCCAGTAGCCCCCTTATGTACCAGTAGCCCCCTTATCATGTGCCAATAGCACCCCCATGTGCCAGTAGCCCCCATATCATGTGCCAATAGCCCCCATATCATGTGCCAATAGCCCCCATATCATGTGCCAGCAGCCCCCTTTATCATGTGCCAGTAGTCCCCCTTATGTGCCAGTAGCCCCCTTATCATGTGCCAATAGCCCCCCCCATGTGCCAGCAGCCCCCCCTTATGTGCCAGCAGCCCCCCTTATGTGCCAGTAGCCCCCATATCATGTGCCAATAGCCCCCATATCATGTGCCAGTAGCCCCCTTATCATGTGCCAGTAGCCCCCTTATCATGTGCCAGTAGCCCCATAATCATGTGCCAGTAGCCCCCGTTATCATGTGCCAGTAGCCCCCCTTATCATGTGCCAGTAGCCCCCCATCATGAGCCAGTAGTCGTCCTTATGTGCCAGTAGCCCCCACTTATCATGATCCAGTATTGTACTATATAAAAAAAAACAAAAAAAAAACGTATACTTATCTCCATGGCAGCGATGCGATGCAGGCCTCTTCCGGCCTGTGTCCCTCGCTATACGGCTCAGGCGGCGTAATGACGTCATCACGCCGCCTGCGCCGGCCTCTGATAGGCTGCCGGCCTAGTTCTGACAACCTATCAGAGGAACAGGAGGGGACGCACCTCTCCCTCCCCTGCCGTAGAATAGACATCTGTATCGCCATCCTGAGGACGGCGATACAGATGACCATGAAGATGAGCGCTTCCACAATGGAAGAGCTCATCTCCTGCTGTGCCCTGCCGCCGGCCGCCCCCACTTGTCACCAGGGTTGGGGCCTTGCGGCACTCCGACCTGCCAGCCTAACAGGAAATTTCCTGGTATCCCGGCAGGCCAGTCCGGCCCTGATCCCAAGTTTTAAAATGGTTTTATGTTTAAAAATAAAAGTCTGAAGTTATTCACCAAATTCTTGCGAGAGTTTGTGATAAAGAATTTTACTTTGTTGGAGCCCATACATTTTAATGCTGCATGGAAATGGGTCTCTTTACAGCATTAAAATGCAGTTTTGAAGAAATCAACTTTTGATCTATGATCCGAAGCTCGATTCGCTCAACACTAGTTCTGACCATACTTTTATTCTGCTCTTTAGTGCTGCAACTGCCACCACCCTCCTCTTCTGATGTTACCTCCTCCTCAGCACCCCAATCGAGCTCCCAGGTCCTGTATAACACACAATTATCATCATAGTTCTCACCTTCCCTACCACTTCTATCAGACTGTGATATATCATTGTGGGCATCTTGAGACCCTCCTGATGTCCTGCTCTGTCGCTACTCCTGCCCCTACTGCCACCACCGTGGCTACAAGCAACACTACTACCACCAACAAACAACAACCCAGCTATCTGGCAATTATGGAAAATTCTCCATGTATACAATGTGCAAACTACAGTAGATATTTCTGGAACCATAAAATCTTCATGAACCTAACCTCTACCTTTTCATTTCTTCTAAGGTCAAATTACACAGACAATGAGAAATGTGAAACGTGTGCAATGTCTAGTTTTATTTTTTTTGAGGATCGAGATATTATAAACAAGGTGTCATTTACTTTATACTGCATCATTTTTGTTCTTGGAACTATCGGTAATGGATTAGTCATCTGGATTGCTGGATTCAGGATGAAGAAGACAATCAGCGCTGTGTGGTTCCTCAACCTGGCCATTGCGGACTTCCTCTGCTGTGCTTCTCTTCCTCTGCGCATTGTAGAGTGGCTCGCATTTTTCTCACTCTATGAAAATGTTATTTGCTTTCTGAGCATTATTCTGTTCAATCTAAATGTGAGCGCCAGTGTTCTTCTCTTGACGGCCATGAGTATTGACCGCTGTGTCTCTGTCATGTGGCCATTTTGGACCAAAGTTCACAGGACACATAAACTAGTGAGAATCACTGCGGCAATCATTTGGGTGTTGAGTTTGCTCTTGACTGGTTTAGTGGTTTATTTTTATGTATACTATCTTTATAATGTAAATGAATGGTGCACAGTGTTTTATAACTTTTATGATGACTATATTCACAAGATAAAACTGACCATTCGATCATTAAGGTTAGTTATTATGTTTGTGATCCCTTTTCTCATCATCTTGATCAGTTATGGTATAATTTTCATCAAACTTAGGAAAAGTAAGAGATCCAAGAGATCTCAGAGACCCTACAGGATCATCACTGCTGTTATATTGGGTTTCTTCATCTGCTGGTCGCCATATTACATCTGGCCACTAACACCCATGTATGATGTAGATGACTTTCAGTTTTATCTAGTAAATGCTATTATCATCAACCTGGCTTCCCTTAACAGTTGCATCAATCCAATCATTTATGTTTTTATGGGTCAAGATTTTAAACACAGTTTCTTCAGATCTATCCCAGCCAGAGTGGAAAAAGCCTTAAGTGAACACCCTAATGATATATGCAGAGAATGAGAGGATTGTGAACATACTCCCACAACAGATGGTTAGGGTATTTTCTTTTACCAATGTAGACAATTCTTTAAAAAGTGTTCCACAATTACGGAAGATGTAAAGCTGATGTTGGGGGGGAACCTTTTAAACACAAATCCTAAAATATTAAAGTTTTCACACTGGCCAACGGAGCACAGTCAACAAACTGATAATTCCTGTTCTCTGCAGCTCACTTTCCAGCTTTTCTGTGAAGACTGGGGTAGAGTTAGCTGAGTCATATCATTATCATCTGTGTCCCATCAGGGTTTTGTCTAATTAAAATATGTAATGACTGTATTTGTTTTTTTAAACCTCTTTCCAACCGCAGCCTGGGAGAAAGTGCTTTCAGGTCCAGAACACCTTCCCCTCAATGAGATTGGGGAAGGCATTCCTTAATAGCAATAGATCTGAGCCTGCACAATACTACCAGGACTATTATAGGCATATTCCAATGCAGACCTGCAGATGGCAGCACTGCATTGGAATGTACACTTTTTTTTTTAGTCAGTAATGGATTAAATTCCATTACTGAATATAAATAGCAATCAAATGATTGCATGTTGAGGACTCCTTGGGGGGGGGAAGAAAAAAAAAGTTTAAAAAAATATAAAAAAATCTAAACACTGCCCTTTTCCCAAAATAAAAATAAAATGGCGGATTTGCATTTATTTTTATTTTTTTTGTCATTTCCCCTCCCTGAAAAAATTGAATAAAAAGTAATAAACAGTCCAAAATGTTAGCAACAAAAAGTATAGATCATTCTGCAAGGAAATGAGCCCTCTCACAGCTTGGTAGATGTAACTATAAAAAAAAAAAGGGTCAGAATACGGCAATGAAAAGAAAAAAATAATAATAATTTTTTCCAATTTTTTTTCTGTATTAACGTTAATTATCACTAGTGTTGAGTGCGAATATTTGAATCCCGAATTTTAATCGCGAATATCGCCACTTCGAGAATTCGTGAATATTTAGAATATAATGCTATATATGTATTCGTGAACAGTGTTGAATATTCTAATTGCAAATTTATTGCAAATTTATCGTGAATATATTAAATTGCCGATTTTTCACAATCAAGTAAACAATGACTGGAGATCACAAATTCTCGAATTTGCTAATTTATGTCGAATATTTGACCAAAAATTTGCTAAATATTGCGAATTCGAATAATGTCTATGCCGCTCATCACTAATTATCACTGTAACTGTACTGACCCAGAGAATGAAGGTAACAGAAGGTAACACAGTAAAAACAAAACCCATAAAACAGCAGAGGAATTGCATCTGTTTTCCAATTCTACCCCATTTAGAATTTTTTCCAGCTTCCCACTACATCATATGCAATATTACTTTCTATTTTAGAAAGTACAACTGATTCCCCCAAAAACAAGCCCTCATATGACTTTGTGAACAAAAAAAATAAAAAAAGTTATGATTGCGGGAAGGCAAGGAGCAAAAAACAAACTTAAAAATGGAAAATCGCCATGTCAGGAAATAGGTAAAGTGCTGCCATCTTCTACACTTTATCTATTCTTTAGACATTCCGAGACGTGTAGCAGAGCTGTCTTTTACATCTGACACACCTCAGAATCCCAAGATGGCCTTCATCAGTGATCAATATACATAATCCTGACAGCCTTGTACTGTCGGGGAAATACGATTGTGGCTTAGATTTAAAGGGATTATCCAACAATTTATATTGATGACCGATCATCAGGATAGGTCATCGATATCAGACTGGCGGGGGACCAACTCTCGGGACCCTGACTGATCAGCTATTAGAAGTAAGTGGGCACTCTGTGAGCACCATAGCCTCTTCCTAAGCCAGTGACATCACTGTACATGGATCACATAACCTAGTTGAAGCTCTGCCATATTCAAGTCAATGGGGCTGAGATGCAATACTAAGCACAGGCACTACACAATGTATGGCGCTGTGCTTGGAAAGCTGCCGGGAGCTCCGGTGAGTGCAGCAGCTCCCTAAAACAGCTGACCGGTGCGGGTGCCTAGACTCGTACCCCCACCCATGTGATAATGATGACCTATCCATTCCATGGAAGATGCTTTTACATTTATGAACTCCAGCATCAACACAAAAAGGTATTTGGAACACCTAATCACAATGTCCAGACCAGGTGCAGACTTGCTTTTTAAGTCTGGGACACGTGTATGCTACCACTATATAATTATCAATGTAACCAATACTACTGCCATACAGTGACCACATAGAGATCAGATACCAGGTGTCCACAGACACTCTGCAGACTATACCAGCAAATATAGCACTGATCAGACAAGTCACAGGATGAATGGATTATAATTAAAGAGGATCTGTCCCCATGAAATATAAATTCTGGAGCCTGCTTTCTTAGACATCTCAGTTGTGATGTTCCTCTGTTGTTCCTCCTTGCAATGCATGCATACAGTTGACTGTTACCTTTCTTTAAACAGTCTGACAGTTTCCACCCATTGCTGACAGTAACAGACTGTTTTATTGAGTGACAGCTACAAACCCCGAGACCACACTGAACTCAATAAATTGCTGTGTACTGTAACTTTTAGTTCCATAGCTAAAATCAAATCATTGTGTTGCAAAAAGTTGCCATGGGGGTCAGGTTTTAATTGTTTATTTCCAGAAGGAATAACAGTGTAGTCTCACAGAACAGACGCTCTAGAATTGTTATCTTAAATGCACTCTAATGACTTACTATAGCAGACATGTCAAGAGAAATGACTAGTCCTCAATAAATCCATTGACTCACAGGTGACGTCTTTGCGGATTTGTAGTCACCTCTTCCATTATTTTTTTTACCGTCTGGCCCAGATTACTATGATGACTACTTTTGAAAATAGCAAATTTTTCTGCCAAGACTTGCTTGGCCGCTCTCCTCTGAAGATACCTCGAGCCTCCATAGCAAACAGAGACATTCTGACCCCTAAATTCAGACCATAGAGCAGAATACTAAAAATTTTTACACCACAGCCCCTGTAACAGCACAAATAAATACAGACTGCAGAGCAGACGCATAACGTACTCTTATCCAGACCTGAACACGAAACCCCAAATAAATGTTTACCCCAGACCAGACCTTACAGATTTTACATTTTAGACATTCTGCATTACTTCAGACCCTTTAGATATCAGACCCTTGACCAGGTCACTAAACATTTTCAGACACAATTCACAGCTTAGACAAACCTCAATAGATTTTAACCCCTGGAACCGCTCTCTTCAAATAATTTCAGACCCTCAAATGGATGTTAGATCCCCAACTAGACCTCAAAATAAATCAGACCGCAGATAATATCCCAAAATGTATTTTAGAACCCAGACCCTCTACAGACCCCTTTATATAAGTATCACTCAGTGGGAATAAATACTTTTTATTCAGTGAATCACCTGGACTTGCAATATTTCACTGAAAAAGTGGTGACCCTAAGGGCTGGTTGTAAAAGTCTAAAGGGGTTAAAATGTCTCCAAATACGCCTCTGTCCCTCACAGAGGTTGTACTTACAAGGCTTACCGGCACCCACATCGAATGGAATGATCCTCCCAAGTGTGACCTGCGATGCTAGGGAGGCTTGTTCCCATCACTGCCTGCTATTGGCTGCCCCCCCATGCCGTAAATATCAATCCGTGCAATGGGGAGATGCAGCGGCGGCCGTGCGGGCATCAGAAGTGACGCGTGTGCCGGGAGCCAGGTAAGTACATCTGTGAGGGGCCGTATGTGGAGGCATTTTAGGGGTTATATTTAAGTTATATTTGTTATTTGATAGAAAATTGATGCTGTCAATGTGTACATTATGGGGGTCATTTATGAAATCAGATACATACGGTAAGTCAGTTTTGTGGCATAAAAAAGTCGCAAGTCACGGCAAATGCAAAATTTTTTGCGACAATTTGTAATCCTCGCCACTTTTCACAGTGGTCGATGTTTAAGAGCTAAAAGTGAGATTAGATCTGGATTATGGGTGCTTTACTATGTCCGACTTTTGCAAAAGTCACAACCCACGCCAGGAAACCCCCCTAAAGGTGTGTAACCCAAATTGCATCACGCCACACATATTATTTAGGTGCACCAGTTGGTAAATTTGGTGCAGACACAAAGCAAAGCCAGACTTATAACTGATATAAAAACTGCAAATGATAAATGACGTCCTATGTTTCTATCTCTTCGTTAACTATGCATTTCTATGTCTATCTAACCTATTCTAATCTAAATACAAGTATCGATGCCTGCATGATGTTACTATTCTAAGCAGTTGTACAATAAGCAGCATTTTAGGGGAATTTCTCTGTAAAATTTGGAGGATGTTGTATTAATATTAAAAATGGTGATAAATAAGAACAGTTATTCAGTCCGGCAATGATTTTAGCACAATGTTAGATGATCGCTACAGAGAAACATTTATAGATAGCAGCAATATCACTGCTTATAAAAGTCAATGAACAAAGGAAGGAAAGTCTGGAGAAGAAGAAAGGAAAGGTAAAATAATAAATAACAATAAAATGGTCTTTCTAGGCTCCTTTTTATTGAAAATAATGTAACTCTATTGAACGTCTGTGATAAAAATGTCACCGACTATGTATTAGGACACAACATACTGTATACAAGGGAAACACACATCAGCGGGTCCGTGATATGCGGGCACCAGCCGTGTGCTCTCCACATCAAGGATGCGGACCCATTCACTTGAATGGGTCCGCAATCCGGAGCTGCGGTGCAGATCGGAGGCACGGAATCCCACGGAAGCACTACGTTTCTGTCCATGCCTCTGCACAGCAAAAAAAATAGAACATGTTCTATTTTTTTGCGGTGATGACGGATAAAGGACCCATCCCGGCCGCCGCACGGATGTTGCCCGTGTGTGCATCAGGCCAAACAGATATATAGTACAATATCTAGTCATTTCAATTTATTATTATTATTATTAGAGATGAGCGAATTGAAGTTGACGAAGTGGAATTCGATCTGAATTTCATGAAAAATTCGATTCTCGACGAATCTGAATTTCCTCACGTTTCGTGGTAACGAATTGCATTTTTTCCTAAAATGGCTGCTGCACGTTAAGACATTGAGCAAAGAACTCTGGGAATTAGGGATCACCCATTATGCCATGCATGCAGCCAATCAGCAGCCAGCCCTGTGATGTCACAGCCCTATAAATAGCCTCAGCCATCTTGGATACTGCCATTTAGGGTCCATTCACATGTCCGTAGTGTATTTTGGATCCGCAATACACCCGGCCGGCACCCCCATAGAAATGCCTATTCTTGTCCGCAATTGCAGACAAGAATAGGACATGTTCTAATTTTTCCGGAGCTGCGAAACGGAAGAAAAGTGGCGCACTCCAGAAATGTGCTCTCCGCATCCATTCCGTCCCCATAGAGTATGAATGTGTCCGCACCCATTCCGCAATTTTTCGGAAGGGATGCGGACACATTATTACGGACGTGTGAATGGACCCTAACCAGTGTATTTAGTGCAGGAAGAGACGTCAGCAGGCGCTAGGGACAGTGGTAGAAAAGACTTCAGTGTGCTGAAAAAATTATTTACAGTACAAGTTCAGATAAAGATTAGTAAAGGTGTAGGGAAAGAATAGAGAGGCATCATCTACACTATAAAAGGAGAACAGGGTGCAGCCTGGGTCATAGGAGTGATTCTATTATACCTTGCTGCACTAATTGGGGATCCAAATTGCTTTTAGGTTGTTTGCACTATATGATACATCAGTAATTCCAGCAAGTGCAGTGTGATAAAGCCATTTACATGGCGTATTAATAGGATAGATAGGTACATCCTATTAGCCTTTCTGCGTTGATTTTGATTAGTGGGTTTTTGTTTGTCCACCCGCCTCTTGAGGATTGACCACAAGTTCTCAATGGGATTAAGATCTGGGGAGTTTCCAGGCCATGGACCCAAAATGTCAACGTTTTGGTCCCCGAGCCACTTAGTTATCACTTTTGCCTTATGGCACGGTGCTCCATCGTGCTGGAAAATGCATTGTTCTTCACCAAACTGTTGTTGGATTGTTGGAAGAAGTTGCTGTTGGATGGTGTTTTGGTACCATTCTTTATTCATGGCTGTGTTTTGGGGCAAAATTGCGAGAGAGCCCACTCCCTTGGATGAGAAGCAACCCCACACATGAATGGTCTCAGGATGCTTTACTGTTGGCATGACACAGGACTGATGGTAGCGCTCACCTTTTCTTCTCCAGACAAACCTTTTTCCTAATTCCCCAAACAATCAGAAAGAGGCTTCATCGGAGAATATGACTTTGCCCCAGTCCTCAGCAGTCCATTCACCATATTTTCTGCAGAAGATCAATCTGTCCCTGATGTTTTTTTTTGGAGAGAAGTGGCTTATTTGCTGCCCTTATTGACACCAGGCCATCTTCCAAAAGTCTTCGCCTCACTGTGCGTGCAGATGTGCTCACACCTGCCTGCTGCCATTGCAGCTGAACCCTCTTTAGGAGACAATCCTGACGCTTGCTGGGCTTTCTTGGATGCCCTGAAGCCTTCTTAACAAGAATTGAACCTCTTTCCTTGAAGTTCTTGATGATCCTATAAATTGTTGATTGAGGTGCAATCTTAGTAGCCACAATATCCTTGCCTGTGAAGCCATTTTTATGCAACACAATGATGGCTGCACGCGTTTCTTTACAGGTCACCATGGTTAACAATGGAAGAACAATGATTTCAAGCATCACCCTCCTTTTAACAGGTCAAGTCTGCAATTTTAACCCAATCAGCCTGACATAATGATCTCCAGCCTTGCGCTCGTCAACATTCTCACCTGAGTTAACAAGACGATTACTGAAATAATCTCAGCAGGTCCTTTAATGACAGCAATGAAATGCAGTGGAAAGGTTTTTTTGGGATTAAGTTAATTTTCATGACAAAGAAGGACGATGCAATTCATCTGATCACTCTTCATAACATTCTGGAGTATATGCAAATTGCTATTATAAAAACTTAAGCAGCAACTTTTCCAATTTCCAATATTTATGTAATTCTCAAAACTTTTTGCCATGACTGTACATCCCATTAGCCGTTCTGCGGCAAATTGTGATTGTCATATTTCTTATTTTTGGGTGTAGAAATAAGAAAAATAATATGTCTTAATTGCTATTATGCTGTAATTTAGTATTTTTTTGGGAGGGGTTTATTAATCAGAAAAAAATATATATGTCTTAATTGCCGTTCAGCAGTGAAGTTACATTGTAGTACAGCCATTTACGCGGTGTAGAAAAAGCAAACATACGTACGTCCCATCACTTGTTCTGCGGTGAATTGTGATTGTTATTTTATTTTTATTGTTGTGTAGAAATAGGAAAAAAAAGGAGAAAATATATTTCATAATTGGCATTCAGCGGTGAAGTTACATTGTACTACAGCCATTTACATGGTGTAGAAAAAGAAAATATACATACGTCCCATCGCTGTTCTGCGGTGAATTGTGATTGTTATATTTCTTTTTTGAGGTGTAGAAATAGGAAAAAAAAGGAGGAATTATATGTCATAATTGGCATTCAGTGGTGAAGTTACAATATACTACATCCATTTAAGTGGTGTATTAATAGGAAGGATATGTATATTCCATTAGCCGTTCTGCAGTGAATTGTGATTGTCATATTTCTTATTTTTGGGTGTAGAAATAGGAAAAAGAAAATGTCTTAATTGCTGTTCTGCAGTGAATTGTGGTATATTTTTTTTTGGGGGGGGGGGGTTATTAATAAGAAAAAATATATATATACAGTACAGACCAAAAGTTTAGACACACCTTCTCATTCAAAGAGTTTTCTTGACTATGAAAATTGTAGATTCACACTGAAGGCATCAAAACTATGAATTAACACATGTGGAATTATATACATGACAAAAAAGTGTGAAACAACTGAAAATATGTCATATTCTAGGTTCTTCAAAGTAGCCACCTTTTGCTTTGATTACTGCTTTGCACACTCTTGGCATTCTCTTGATGATCTTCAAGAGGTAGTCACCTGAAATGGTCTTCCAACAGTCTTGAAGGAGTTCCCAGAGATGCTTAGCACTTGTTGGCCCTTTTGCCTTCACTCTGCAGTCCAGCTCACCCCAAACCATCTCGATTGGGTTCAGGTCCAGTGACTGCGAAGGCCAAGTCATCTGGCGCAGCACCCCATCACTCTCCTTCATGGTCAAATAGCCCTTACACAGCCTGGAGGTGTGTTTGGGGTCATTGTCCTGTTGAAAAATAAATGATGGTCTAACTAAACGCAAACCGGATGGAATAGCATGCCGCTGCAAGATGCTGTGGTAGCCATGCTGGTTCAGTATGCCTTCAATTTTGAATAAATCCCCAACAGTGTCACCAGCAAAGCACCCCCACACCATCACACTTCCTCCTCCATGCTTCACGGTGGGAACCAGGCATGTAGAGTCCATCCGTTCACCTTTTCTGCGTCGCACAAAGACACGGGGCTTGGAACCAAAGATCTCAAATTTGGACTCAGACCAAAGCACAGATTTCCACTGGTCTAATGTCCATTCCTTGTGTTCTTTAGCCCAAACAAGTCTCTTCTGCTTGTTGCCTGTCCTTAGCAGTGGTTTCCTAGCAGATATTCTACCATGAAGGCCTGATTCACACAGTCTCCTCTTAACAGTTGTTCTAGAGATGTGTCTGCTGCTAGAACTCTGTGTGGCATTGACCTGGTCTCTAATCTGAGATGCTGTTAACCTGCGATTTCTGAGGCTGGTGACTCGGATGAACGTATTCTCCGCAGCAGAGGTGACTCTTGGTCTTCCTTTCCTGGGGCGGTCCGCATGTGAGCCAGTTTCTTTGTAGCGCTTGATGGTTTTTGTGACTGCACTTGGGGACACTTTCAAAGTTTTCCCAATTTTTTGGACTGACTGACCTTCATTTCTTAATGTAATGATGGCTATTCGTTTTTCTTTACTTAGCTGCTTTTTTATTGCCATAATACAAATTTTAACAGTCTATTCAGTAGGACTATCAGCTGTGTATCCACCTGACTTCTCCACAACGCAACTGATGGTCCCAACCCCATTTATAAGGCAAGAAATCCCACTTATTAAACCTGACAGGGCTCACCTGTGAAGTGAAAACCATTTCAGGTGACACCTCTTGAAGCTCATCGAGAGAATGCTAAGAGTGTGCAAAGCAGTAATCAAAGCAAAAGGTGGCTACTTTGAAGAACCTAGAATATGACATATTTTCAGTTGTTTCACACTTTTTTGTTATGTATATAATTCCACATGTGATAATTCATAGTTTTGATGCCTTCAGTGTGAATCTACAATTTTCATAGTCATGAAAAAAAATAAAACTCTTTGAATGAGAAGGTGTGTCCAAACTTTTGGTCTGTACTGTATATACTCACTTCATCCATTTGCTCGTGGAGAAGCTAGTTCGTCCATCTTGATTGAAGAAAACCCGCCAAATCTCGCATGCACTAACGTGTGGACGTCACCATGTTATTACGCTGGCTAGGCACAGTGATCTCAACACGTCAGTGTCTGCGAGATTTGGCACTTTTTCTTCAATCAATGTCCGCGACAGACTCTCGGATGAGTTGAGTATGTAAAGTGCCCTGCAAAAGTATTCACCCCCTTGACTTTTTTCATGTTTTGGTGCCTCACATCCTGGAATTAGCATGGATTGTTTGAGGATTTGCATCATTTAATTTACAGAACATGCCCACAACTTTGAAAAGTTGCAGAACTTGCAAAATTGCTCCAGCTCCTTCAAGTTGGATGGTTTTCACTTGTGAACAGCAATCTTTAAGTCTGACCACAGATTTTCTATTGGATTGAGATCTGGGCTGTGACTTGGCCATTCCAACACATTTACATGTTTCCCCCTAAACCACTCAAGTGTTGCTTTAGCAGTATGTTTGGGGTTATTGTCCTGCTGGAAGGTGAATCAAGTGCTTTTACAGCATACATAATTAAGTATAGTAATTTCATAATTGAATCTCAAAATAATTAAAAATCAGTGTCAAAATACATAGTTCTGGGAAAAATTTCATAAAAGTGTACATGATTTCATGTGCAAAGTGCTAATCTTCCGTATAAAATTACATTTGGTGCGATCCATATCATAAAATAACCTTAACTATAATATGTCCAACCACAAGTATACATGATTATGTGATTAAAATTAAATAAGCAATTACAAAATCTCACATGTAGCTCGAGACGGCAGGACCTGGTCGGCGTTGCATAAAGTGCACTGCCTAGGCGTCAAATGCTTGTATTCCCGCGAGACTTCTGTTTCACATAAAGGACATATGATACCACAACCAAGATAGTGACCCGGCGGAAAAAAAGTATTGCGCACACTCCAGCCCACAAAGAGGTGGATGCGCTTCTAAAAATCACATGATCACGGCACATGACCGCCACACACTCCATCTCTGTTCACTCTGTTAACCCCATAGAGGAATGTAGGCTGAAATCAAGGAATGGGCAAATAGCGGATCACCACATTCACCCTCACTCATAGCCCTTATACATACAGTATATCAACATCAAATCCAGGTGGTATCCTCACCATGTTAAATTCACCATGGCACATTCACCACTGCACCATTTAGCACCATCCATCTTTCCCTCAAATCTGACCAGTTTCCTAGTCCTGGCTGCTGAAAAACATCCCCACAGGATGATGCTGCCACCACCATGTCTCACTGGGGATGGTGTTCTTTGGGTGATGTGATGTGTTGAGTTTGCGCCAGACATTGCGTTTTCTTTGATGGCCGAAAAGTTAAATTTTAGTCTCATCAGACTAGAGCCCCTTCATCCATACATTTTGGGAGTCTATCACATGCCTTTTTGCAAACTCACAATGTGCCTTTTTGTTTTTTGCTGAAAGTAATGGCTTTCTTTTGGCCACTCTGCCATAAAGCCCAACTCTATGGAGCGTACGGCTTATTGTCGTCCTATGTACAGATACTCCAGTCTCTGCTGTGGAACTCTGCAGCTCCTCCAGGGTTACCTTAGGTCTCTGTGCTGCCTCTCTGCTTAATGCCCTCCTTGCCCGGTCCAGTTTTGGTGGGCGGCCGTCTCTGGGCAGGTTTGCTGTTGTGCCATGTTCTTTCCATTTGGTTATGATAGATTTGTTGGTGCTCCTGGGGATCATCAAAGATTTGGATATTTTTTTATAACCTAACCCTGACTTGTACTTCACTACAACATTGTCCCTTACTTGTTTGGAGAGTTCCTTGGTCTTCATGGCAGTGTTTGGTTAGGTGAGGCCTCTTGCTTAGGTGTTGCAGCCTCTGGGGCCTTTCTAAAAAAGGTGTGTATATGCAATGATCATGTGACACTTAGATTGCACACAGGTGACATCATGTCACTAATTATGTGACTTCTGAAGGTAATTGGTTGCACCAGAGCTTTTTATGGGCTTCCTAAGAAAAGGTGTGAATACATACGCACATGACAATTTTCTGTTTTCTATTTCTAAACAATAGTTTTATTTATATATTTTTCTCATTTCACTTCACCGACTTAGACTATTGTGTTCAGATCCATCACATAAAATTTAGATTAACAAAACATTGAACTTAAGACTGTAATGTAACAAAATACAAAAAAAGTAAAGGGCGTGAATACTTTTGCAAGGCACCCTATATTTTAATCCCTGATAAACCCTGAAAAGGCCTCAATGTTACTATCAGATGCTGCAATCAGCATTGAAAGCGGCATTTGAAGGGTTCACTGATGGGGGGAGCGTTTACCATTCCCCTTCATAGCGCCTGCTACATACAATGAAATGTGATTTGTATTTTGTAGCAAATTGAATTTCTTGTTGAAGTTTGGTGAAGAAGTTGAATCAAATTTCTGAAAACTTCACTCAACCCTATCCTTATTCACGGACATTCTCCCATCCCTAACAGCAGCAAGGCAAAGGATCTCGTTCACTCCCCATCCCTACTATCATATGTGCAAAGTGCTGCCATGTTTAAAGCTCCCTCATCAGGAAGCATACATATGTTGTTTCAAGGTCAGGCAGTGGAAGCTCATTATAGATGCCTGTCATGTATCGTACACAAATGTTTTCAGTTGGGACAACTGTGGCATAAATCATGTCATCCCCCCATATTTATCTTAAAAACGGATGCTCACTCTGATGCCACAAGGGATGAAGGCGCTAGCAGAACAGCTTATGTATCTTGCAGGCCATCCTGTAGCTGTTAGGAACTCACAAGGAGAAAGTCTCATGGATGGTGGAAGATGAGGAACTTCCCCTGGAGTCAGTGGTGGACCAAGATAATGATGATGAGGAGGACACTAGCCATGATCAATCATCTCAATCGGGGGTGGGCAGGAACTGGAAAGAACAGGGTCCGTGGGCACACTGACTAGAATGGAAAGCTGTATGCTTGCTTTAATACGTACAGAGCATCCCATTCCTGATATATAAAAGGACTTTTTACCTCTGAGAGGCAAAACAGTGCCAAAAAACCCTATTCAGCAAAACGGGTCACAGGATACCTCACACTCATAAAAATCAGTAACTAAAGCTGATTGGAACCAGCCTGAAGCCAGGGAATAGCAGAGCAGCAGAGGGATAAATCAAAGTATTCAAATGTCGCAAATACTGTATACTTCAATAGTCGCAAATATGTTTCAAAATTCGCAAGTGTGGTCTGGTAGGGGGGT
The DNA here is from genome assembly GCF_014858855.1 of Bufo gargarizans. NCBI lineage: Eukaryota > Metazoa > Chordata > Amphibia > Anura > Bufonidae > Bufo > Bufo gargarizans. The sequence continues at coordinate 722,998,308 of NC_058081.1, read as the reverse complement.
GACTAAAATGGAGCATTTCAGTTTGAAAAAAGTCACATTTTAGTGCTATTGGCATTAACATGTCACAAATGGAGTTAAATACTGTATGTTTCGCCCCATAAGATGTATTTTTCCCTCCAAAAGTGTGGGGGGGGGGGGAATGCCTCTGCATCTTATGGGGCGAATACTAATGAAGCGCTTCCATTATGGAAGCACTCATTAGTACCGGAGGATCGGAAAGCGGTGAAGGATCTGTACTCACCGCTTCCTGGTCCTCGGTTGTCGGCTGTGCAGGGCTGCGCACAGCGTGAGGCGCTCTGTGATGTCACCCTGTGCGCGCCAGTTCACAGCACAGCCAACAGCAGGAGGAAGAAGATTGCGGGCGGCGAGGAGCAGCGGCGTCCAAGAGCAGGAGAGGTAAGTGTTTTTTTTTTTTTATAAAACATGAGGCTGCCGGGGGCATAATGGCTGATGGGGGCTAATGAGAGGCATAATGGGGGCTAATGAAAGGCATAATGGGGCTAAGAGAGACATTATGGGAGCTAATGAGGCACAAGGGCTGATAATGGGGGCTAATGAGGCATAAGGGCTGATAATGGGGGCTAATGAGGCACAAGGGCTGATAATGGGGGCTAATGAGGCACAAGGGCTGATAATGGGGGCTAATGAGGCATAAGGGCTGATAATGGGGGCTAATGAGGCATAAGGGCTAATATGGGGGCTAATGAGAGGCATGGGGCTCTTATCTGAGGTCTAAATGGGGGTCATTTACATTGATGTCTGAGCTGAGGTCTGATTGGGGGTCTGATTAGAGGTCTTATTGGGGTCTTATTAACATTGTGGTTCTGATTGGGGCTGTCATCTGAGGTCTGATTAACATTGGGGGTCTGACTGGTGGTTTGACCTGAGGTGTAATGAAAAATATTATTTTCTTATTCTTCTTCTCTAAAACCTAGGTGCGTCTTATGGGCGAGTGTGTCGTATAGGGTGAAAAATACGGTAGGTGGATAATAAAGTCTATATTTCTAAAATAGTCACATTTTAAAAGTGGCATGTGCCTTTTGATATAGGAGGTGAAATAAATCACCATTTTTGATTTGTAATGTTAGCATTATTGATAAATGTCCCCCTATGTGTTTAAACACCATCTGCCCCCGATAAGGGACAATTTTTGGAAGCTTTAGAATGTGAAAAAGCACGAGACATGTGCCGTCTAGGTGTGTTTTTAAACATGCTGTATGTTAACGTCGTTAAACATGCATTTACATTAGCTATGTATGTCAGTGTCCATCAGACATTATTGCAGGGTCAGGTAAGTGTTGATGAGGTCACTGACAGAGGGAATGGACGGAATTATGTCCTTTAAGATTGACATGGACATGATGCTTTATTTTGTGTCCATTCCCTTAAAATTCTTTATTTATTTTCACACATTTGATGTCTTCAACCGTTTCAGTATCTTAGCATCTAATCAGTCAATAAGTCATGCAAACACAGATAATGTTGTACCGTCATAAGGCGACACTCCCATGAGAGGGTTATAAGTGAAGATCAGAAGATTTGATGTATTTTTAGCAATTATAATGCCAGCTGTAGAGGAGACAGAGTGAGGAACTACAAGACCATCATCTCAAAAGTGACAGGTAAGATATGATCTTAGTCTAAAGCTAAAGTAATGGCTCAGTTGATGAATAGTATTGCCATCTTGACAAGCTGATAGATAAGGGCAGGATACAATTGCTGTCCAGCCTAAGGTCTCTTATACATATATGGGTGGTCATTAAGGAGGCAAAGGAGTTGTCTCACGTGAGTGAGTGGCAATCACCTTGTAGACAAAGTTAATAAAAGGCACTTACTAATGTATGGTGATTGTCCATGTTACCTCTTTTGCTGGTTTCATTCATTTTTTCCATCACATTTTCCACTACAAACCCCCTGCAATCCAGCAGATACGGTGGTGGCCGTGCTTGCACAACATAGGAAATATCACTGGCCTTTTCTGTGGTTGGGACCATGGGAATGCTTATAGGCGTGCATGCGCAGCAGCTCCCACCCAGGCCACCTCATATCTGCCCTGCAGTGGTGACTGTAATTCCTGGAAATAATCAGTGTAAAATGAATCAAGCAAAAACAGGAGGCACCATTGGCAATAGCAATACATTAGTAAGGGTCGTGTGTTAACTTTATCTACATGATAAATGTCATTTGTTAAAGTAATACCACCCCTTAAAGTTAAGTTAATGTTGACACCAGACATGCATGAGCAGATACCAGGGTTAATAAACTCTGGAGTCTAATGGAGATGGAGGTAAACATGTTCAACTGCTAAATACAAATACTGTGGTCCCTCAAGTTACAATATGAATTGGGTCTAGGATGAACATTGTATGTGGAAACCATTGTAACTTGAGAAAACGGTTCTAAAGCCCAAAAATATCATCTAAGATAAAAGAAAATGAAGCTTTAAAACAAATAAGCAGATAGCTAAGAAGTCCTTACTAGGGATGAGCGAACCCGTGGATGTTCGGGTTAAACGGGTTCAGCTGAACTTTGGCTCAAAGTTTGGCTCGAGTATCCGAAATTGGCCCAAACTTGACCCCGAACCCTCACCCAATTAAAGTCAGTGAAGACCCAAACCTAATGTAAAATAGTCATAGAAAGGGCTAGAGGGCTGAAAAGGGAAGCACAATGGGAATAAGAGCTGGACAATTGCTCTGCAAACAAATGTTGATAGAGAAATAACTTAGGCTACTTTCACACTAGCGTTCGTCGGTCCACTCGTGAGCTCCGTTTGAAGGGGCTCACGAGCGGACCCGAACGCTTCCGTCCAGCCCTGATGCAGTCTGAATGGAGGCGGATCCGCTCAGACTGCATCAGTCTGGCGGCGTTCAGCCTCCGCTCCGCTCGCCTCCGCACGGACAGGCGGACAGCTGAACGCTGCTTGCAGCGTTCGGGTGTCCGCCTGGCCGTGCGGAGGCGTGCGGATCCGTCCAGACTTACAATGTAAGTCAATGGGGACGGATCCGTTTGAAGATGCCACAATATGGCTCAATCTTCAAGCGGATCCGTCCCCCATTGACTTTACATTGAAAGTCTGGACGGATCCGTCCGAGGCTATTTTCACACTTAGCTTTTATATGCCAATATAATGCAGACGGATCCGATCGAACGCTAGTGTGAAAGTAGCCTTAAAATAACATAGATTACATAAAAATAAAAAATATTAATCTTGAGCGAGGAGGTGGAGGAACAAGTGGAGTAAGAAGTTCAGTAAGCTGTGGATGAGGTGGTGTAGCTAACACAGTTTTTTTGTTTTGTTTTGTTTGTTTTTTAATTTATTTTCTTTAATTTTTTTTTTTTTTTTTTTTCTACTTTGTCAAAAAAAAAAATAAAAAAAAAATTTGAACCAGTAGGTGGAGGTCCGAGTTGAGGAGGAGGTGGAAATGGCAGTGTAGGTGGAAAGCAAGGGAGAAAGCCAAAACAGTTTTTATGTTTTTTTTTATTTTTTTATTTAGTTAGATTTTTTTTATTTGGAGGCCCCAAAACATTGGGAAATGGCAAACTGCACAAACTGTGCTAAAGTATAACAATGGCTGCGTGCAGCCCGTATACTTCTCTATACTGCTCAAGGTATGGACGAGTTCAGTGGAATCCATGACTAGTTTATTTTAATGAACATGAGCATGTCCACGTTGGTGGTAGACAGGTGGATGCGCCTGTCCGTAATCACACCCCCAGCCATGTTAAACACACAATCGGACAATACACTTGCCACATGGCAGGCCAGCACCTCCAACATGTAAAAGGGAAACCCAGGCCATGTGTCTAATTTAGAGACCCAGAAGTAAAATGGGGCTGACCCATCAGTCAGTACATGGTGGCGTGTGCACACATACTCTTCCACCATGTTGCTGAAACGCTACCTCCTGCTAAGACTGTCCATATCAGATGTTGGCGCTGTTTATTGTGGCATGCACAAAGCTTATCCACATTTCGGCCACGTGAACCATCCCTTCTAAGGGGCTGACTGTGCCCCTGCTGCATTGGCGACTTCCTCCTCCTCCACCTTCTGCTTCCACTGAGCCCCTGCTGTCAGGTGGGAACGCACTTGTTTTAACGCATCTTCTAAACACTTTCCAGTGATGGAACTAAGGACGTGACGTTGTCCTTGTAGAAGGAATCCAGCAGGGTGGCCACCCAGTAATCAGCACTGGTAACAATCAAGGCACTGCAGCACGTCCTCGCTCATGTGTGCCAGGCTGCCCAGAAGTGACGACAAGCTGTCCTTGGCAGAAGGTGTATTGTCTGTGTCCTCTGTATCACCCAGCCACGCTCCATTGATGCTCGTGAGCTGATTTGGGTGCCACCCTGCTGTGAACATGGTTCCACCTCATCATCATCATACTCCAAAACTGTGTCCTGGCTGGACAGTTGTTTAGCTGGCCACTGTTGGTGCAGGAACCCACCCTCCGTTGACGACTGGACTAATAACCGTGTAAATGATCCCTCTTCCTCCTCCTTTTCCTACTGTGCCACCACCTCATGCACCTGAAGCATTTTTTCAAGGATGCATTGAAGTGGGATAGTAATGCTGAGGATGGTGTCATCAGCACTGGCCATGTTGGTGAAGTACTCGAAAAAGCGCAACACGGCACACACATCCTGCATTGAGGCCCACTCGCTGGTGGTGAAGTGGTGCTGTTCCGCAGAGCGCCTCACCCATGCTTTCTGCAGCTGAAACTCCACTATCACCAGCTGCTGCTCGCACAGTCTCTCCAGCTTGTGCAAGGCAGAGTTCCACCTTGTGGGTATATCACATATGAGTTGGTGAGCGGGAAGGCAGTAGTTATGCTGCAATACAGGCAGGTGAGCAGCAGCAGCAGCGTGAGAACACCAAAAATGCACACAAATGGCCCACACTTTCTGCAGCAGCTCTGAAATCTCAGGGTAATTTTTCAGTAACCTCTGTACCACCAAATTCAGCACTTGAGCCACACAAGTGATGTGCGCCAAACCGGCTAGGCCAAGAGCTGCTATGATATTTTGCATGTTATCGCACACCACCAGACCGGGCTTCAGGCTCCACGGCACCAACCACTCATCGGTCTGTTTTTCCATGCCCATCCATAGCTTCTGCAAGGTGTGGGGTTTTTCCCCCAAACAGTGCCATTTGTCCCTGGCTGTGCTGAAGTTAGTGGTGCAGGAGTTACGCTGACCAGATGAGGAGGCTGTAGAGGAGGATGAGGAGGCGGTTAAGGGTAGAGGAAGAAGCAGAAGAGGGTTGGAGGCATCAGGAGGCACCGAGAAACGTCCAGCAATCTTCGGTGGCGGTAGGACATGCGCCAAACTGCTTTCTGCCTGAGGTCCAGCCTCCACTGTATTCACCCATTGGGCAGTTAGGGAGATGTAAAGACCCTGCCCGTGCTTACTGGTCCACATATTGGTGGTTATGTGGACCTTGCCACTGATGGCCTTGCGAAGCGCACTCCTATGTACTGTGGGATAGCCCCCGTCATTAGATTTTTTTTAAAGTGTCCGTCTCCCAGACGGAATGGCAGCATTTCAAAGGTCATGAATTTTTTTAAATGTTTTCATTCAGGATCAGGGCCCGTGAGTTGGTAGGTGGGCACTTCTTTCTCTCCCGTGCTTGGCGGATGGACAGCTGAACACTTTAATGGGACATTGCTCGGTGACACTGATTGCAGTGGTGGTGTTGCTGTCACATCCTCTCTTTGCGAGGTTCCAGGTGGCCCTGTCACTTTAGAGGGGAAGGAAGAAGCCAAGTCCGCAGCAAGGAGCAGGAAAACCTCAGATCTTTCATGGTTTTTAAGGTGTCTACTCCACTACAGCTCGTGCTTTGCATTTAGATGCCTGGTCATGCAAGTGGTGCTAAGGTATAGAACATTTATGCTTAGATTCAGGCTATGACTGCACAGCATGCAAACCAGAATATCTTGTCATCAGCACATTGCCTGAAAAACTGCCATACCAGCGAACTCCTTTGAGCTGGCTTTCGTGTGCTCTGTCCCTCGGCGCGGTTGGCAGTAGCAGGCGTACTAGTTGAGTGCCGGCCGCTGTGGTTTTGCACCCTGCTTCCTCTTTTGCTGTGCGGCTGGCGCTACGTGACCACCACTTCTTCCTCTGAACTGCACACGTCACTTGGATGACCTTGATTCCATGTGGGGTCTAGGACCTCATCATCCTCCACATCATGCTCCACCTACTCCTCACCCCTTGCTGGTCCTTCCTGGTCTGCACATGGCAGAAAGCTGCTGCATTTAACACCTGTGTTTCGCCATCATCATCAGAGACATGGAGCGGTAGTCCTCCCACGTCCTCATGCTCAAACATAAGTGGTTGGACATTAGTGCTCTCAATCTCTTCCACTTCTAGGGCAAGGCTAGGTGGATGGACCACGGAACCCCCGCCTGCAGAGTCATCAAAAAGCATAAGTTACTGCTGCACAACTTGGGACTTAGACTGTTTGGCTGATGTGCAAGTGGTTGATGTGGAAGATGAATGCCAGTGGGCCTCCGGTGCCAACTCTGCTTTTACAGCAGGGGAAGGAACTGAAGGCACTGTCAGCCATCCAATTTACTACTGCGTCTACTTGTTCTGGCCCCATCATTCGCACAGCGGTATTCCGGTCTACAAAATGATGCAGAATGTCCTGTCATCTGCGTGCACCAGAGGAAAGTATTTCATTTGGGTGAGTAGCCGGCACAGATTAACAACGTCCTCTCCCTGTAGCAGGAAATCCACCATCACCAACACCAGCAGCACCACAACCATGGCCACGTCCCTTATTTCATGCTCTCCTCATTCTTTGAGGGCACCCACAAAATTAACAGACAGATTAACTATGCTATTACAGTGTAACGAGTACAAAGGAGGTGTTTTGCGTGCAAACAAATTTATGTCACCAACATAATTAACAGACTGATTAACTATATTACTACAGTGTGATGGATACAAAGGAGGTGTTTTGCACCCCAAAAATGGAATTATGTAACCCTCAAAAGTAACAGACTGATGATCTATTCTATTTCTGTGTGATGGATGCAAATGAGGTGTATTGCACCCAAAAAATGGCTATAGGTCACCCACAGAATAACAACCCAATTAAGTATTGTATTTCTGTGTTACTGGTGCAAAGGAGGTGTATTGCACCCACCAAAAATGCCTATGGGTCACCCACAGACTTAACATCCACATTAAAAGCCTAACACTGTCCTGTGATCCGACATTTTTGCATGCAATACTAGGCATGGCTGTGACGGCTTCAAAGTACCTACAGCTTAAAGGGACTCTGTCACCACTTTCTAACCCCCCCTTTTAAAACTATTGTTCTCTCCATGCCGCCCTTGTGATTACAAAGGTGTTGTTATAACATAAATTCGCCGTCTCGTTTTGATAAAAATACCTTTTATGTAACCTGTCAATCTCTTTGGATAAGGTGCCCACGCGCGCACTTCGCTCAATGAGGCTGATTCTAAATGTCCGCACCGGCGCATCAGGCACAGGCCTGTGCGCACGCGCGCGATCTTTGAAAAGGAGGAGGGGGCACTGACTGAGCGAGAGCCGGAGGCGGATTTCTTTACATTCAGGCGGCGCTGAAAGGATCAGGGGAGGAGCTGGGCACCAACGGCGGCGGCGGCGGGCGGCAGCTTCAGACCCTCAGAAACGCCCTGGGCACCTTATCCAAAGAGATTGACAGGTTACATAAAAGGTATTTTTATCAAAACGAGACGGCAAATTTATGTTATAACAACACCTTTGTAATCACAAGGGCGGCATGGAGAGAACAATAGTTTTAAAAGGGGGGGTTAGAAAGTGGTGACAGAGTCCCTTTAACAGCTTGTTGCTTGGCTTTAAATAGGCATTATTCACATCCGAACACCGAACCGGAACACAGACTTTTAAGGCAAAGTCCATGTTCCGGTTTGGGTACCTGAACACTGTAATGTTCCAGGTTCGCTCTTCCCTAATTGTAATACATTGCAGAGGAGATCAGACCCCCAAAAGTCCGAGAGTGGGACAAAAACAAAGTTAAAAAAAGTTTAAAAAAAATTTAATAGTAAAAAATAAAGTTTCAAGTGAAAAAAAAAAACTTTCCCCTTAAGTCGTAAAAAACAAAAAACAAAACAGGCACTCTATAAAAATATTACATGATCTACCCCATCAGGTGAACTCCATAAAAAATAAAAAAAATAAAAACTGTGCCAAAAAAGCCATTGTTTGTCACCATACATCACAAAAAGAATAATACCAAGGGATCAAAAAGTTGCATGTACCCCAAAATAGTACCAATCAAACCATCACCTCATTCAGCAAAAAATGAGCTCCTACATTGTACAATCTCCTAAAAAAATAAAAAAAGATATGGATTTCAGAAAACTTGATTTTTTTTGTTTCATAAATGCTTTAAATGTGTAAAACGAAAAACATTTTTTGACATTTTAGGTGTTGCCGCATCCGAAACAACCTGCTCTATAAAAATATCACATGATCAACCCCCTAAGGTCAATGTCCAAATAATAAAATAAAAACTGTGCAAAAACAACCAATTTTTTGTCACCTTGCCCCATAAAGTGTAATATTGAATTATGATTTTTTTGAATGCTTTATTATGTAAAACTGAAACAAACTAACAAAAAAGTATATATTTGATATTGTCCATAACAACTTGCTCTAAAAAATAGCACATGATCTAACCCGTCAGATGAACATTGTAAAAAAATGAAAAAAATCAAAACTGTGCCAGAAGAGCCATCTTTTGGTTACTTGTCTCATAAAATACATAATACAGAGCAATAAAAAATCATATGTACCCCCAAAATAGTATTAATAAAACTGTAACTGTCTGGCAAAACCTAAATTCCAAAAACCATACGTCGCTCCTTTTCTTCTGCCCTTACAGCAGTTTACCACTATATGTGGAGTTTTTCTGTAAGCTGCAGAATCAGGGTAATAGATACTGAGTTTTGTTTGGCCGTCAACCTTTGATTTATTTTTTTATAGAAAAAATGGATTAAAATGGAAAATCTGCCAAAAAAAGTGACATTTTGAAATTTCATCTCCATTATTTTTTTTATTCTTGTAGAACACGTAAAAGGGTTAACAAAGTATGTAAAATCAGTTTTGGGATAACTTGAGGGGTGTAGTTTCTAAAATGGTGTCATTTATGGGTGGCTTCTACTGTGTAAGCCTCACAAAGTGACTTCATAACTGATCTGGTCCTTAAAAAATAGTTTTTTGAAATTTTCTTAAAAAGTTTAAGAATTGCTTCTAACATTCTAAAAAATAAAATTACATTTTCGAAATGATGCCAACGTAAAGTAGACATATGGGGCATGTTAAGTAATAAATATTTTATGAGGTATCACTATTGTGGATTGTTCAAAATGTTTGCTAAATTTTGGAATTTTTTTCATAAATAAAGGTAAAATATATTGACTCAAATTTATGACTGTCATGAAGTACAATATGTCACGAGAAAACGTCAGAATGGCTTGGATAAGTAAAAGTTATTACCACATGACACATCAGATTTGGCCTGGGCAGGAAGTTGAAAACTGGCCCGGGGTAGAATGGGTTAAAGTAATTTACAAAGTATCGGATTTTAAAAAGTTTGGAAGGATGAACAGTAAAAAAAAAATAAAAAAATATAATATTCGGACAACCCGAAACCCATTAATCCCTTCTAGATATCTGCCATACATGTCCGTTGGATGTTGGCACTTTAAAGATGGCACCTTCCCTACAGCACAATCACAGCTCAATGAAGCCAATCACAGACATTTAACCTCTCAGACGCTGTAATTCCGCCTTTCCCTGTGAGTGCTGTGTTCCGAACAGCTTACTTCCACTGATATCAGGAAAGCAGTTTGTTCTTAGTAATAGTCTCGGCCTGTCTGAAGAAACCAAGGCTATTACAGATGTAGTTCTAAGGAAGGCTGCAGGTGGAAGTGCTCAATGAGAATATGCTGAAATAAATCACAGTAGTGTATAGGAGAAGTAATCTAATGATGGCACATCCAGGACCTCTAGGAAGATTTTTTTTAAGCTTAATTAACTTAAAAAAAAGTCATTTAAAAAATATAAAAATTCAAATCAACTGCTTTCCTCATAATAAACACACATAATCAATAAAAAAACATATGCATTGCTACATCCCAAAATGCCAAACTATTTAAAAAAAATGTATTTATCCCATATGGTAGATCCTATAACGAAAAAAAAAAAAAAAAAAAAGGCCAATTCACTTTTTTTTCCCATTGTTTCACCACCCCTAAAAAATTTAGGTCAAAATATGGTGTTGAAAAAAAAGTGAGCAAAGGTTTTATTTTATATATTTTTTTCCAATATTAAAACACAAGAAAAACTATACCAATGTGGTTTCTCTGTTTCTGTTTGTACTGACCTGGAGAATGAAGAGCCCAGTCAGTTTTAGCTCATAGAGAATGCTCTAAAAAAAAAAATTCAACTTATCTCTCAAAAGACAAGCCACATACAGTTATACAAACTGAAAAATAACAAATGTATGTCTCTTATGTCTCTAGGAAGGCAGGGAGTGAAACCAAACATGCAAAAATGAAAAACACTGCTAAATGAAGAAGTTAATGTAGCTAAAAGAAAGAAAAAAAAAGTTAGACCAAAGAAATAGAGGAAAATAATGTTTTAGTAAAACATATTTTCCCTTTATTCAGGAAATAAAAACTTAATCTGAGACTTCTCAGAAGTTAAGATATATAGAGATTTTGATTTGACAACCCCTTTAAAAAACTGTTGTTTTTTTTAGGTTTTTAGACTATTTTTATTTTTTAAGGAGAAAATTCATGATGAATATGGGTGATTTCAGCCTGACATTATTTGATGAAACTCCAGATCACAGCAACTGGTAAGCCTATGCTCCTCATAATTTCCATTTACACAGCGAATGAAGTTTACTTTTGTATCAATTGTGCAGATTAGAAAAGTTAAGGATAAGCGAAATTAGGTTCGGTCTGAACTTTGCTATTTTTCGGACGGAAGACAAAACCAAATATTTTTAGGTTTGTTTTGGGACGAATCCACTAAAACGTTGCTTAGGGCCATTTTAGTGCACATGGCGACAGGAAAAAAACACTTGGGAGGAAGAAGAAAGGGTGTCACATGACCCTGAGAGGAAGTGGGGTGAGGTTTTGCCCTGATTGGCTTCCAATCCATGCTGCAGGAGGCAGGGAGGTGCCCGAGCAGAATAAGCAGAACACCATTCTGTGCTGGGCTGTAAATGAGGATGGATGGGTCCTACAGTGTCTGACAGAAAATAGTTTTAGGAAATCAGACAGAAATCAATCAAGCTTGTATTATACTGCCAAGTAGAGTAAAGGGAAAGGCTAGAATTATAAAGAAGAAGAAGAATTGTATGTGTAGAACAGGGACAAGCAGGGAAAAATGTCCGCCAGGAAGTGAGAAGTGAGGAGCTGAGGCTGGCTGTGCCTCGTAGCATAACTGCAGCTGCTGCAAACCTCAAAAGCAGCTACCTGCCAGGACATAAACTTTTATTTTATTGCCATTTTTGCAAATATCCTTTTTTTTAAGTGGGTGGGGGGTGGAATAAGCAAAAACTGTACCAACATGTATTCTACTAGCAATCTAGCATAGCATATAGAATACTAGTGAGAACTCTATGTCTGGTCATCTCACATATGTAATTTTTTATTTTGTTTTATTTTAGAAAAGCGTATATATCAGTGATTGAGAACTAAATATAAGGGCTAAATCAGTTTATTATCTCCACACACACAGTTCAGTTCCAATTTCTTTTTGAGGGGTGTGGGGGCCAAAGCTAAGCCGAGCTTGGCTGCCTCTAATGCTGCTGCTCGAGTATCCCCCATGTGGCATTTTTTCTCCACAGTGCCAGAAGACAAAAACATTGCCTTGTGCAATCTGTGCAAGAACAAAAAAAGGCATGGACAGGCAAACACAAACGTAGGCACTGTAGCTTTATTGAACCACATGACGCGGCATCACCCCATCCTGTGGGCAAAGAGAGGTGGCAGCCTGACACCGCAGCAGTTGTTCCCTCTTAATACAGGTCCCCCTTGCGGGGGCAGAATGGGCAGTATGGTGTCTTTCACATTATCATTATCCCTTTCCACATATCCGGCTCAGACTCCTCCTCCGCTCCATTCTCAGCCATCGATAATGAAATGCGTGGCCAAGAAACAACTCTACGAGTCCAGCAATCCAATAGTGCCAATTGAATTCCTACCTGGCAAAGTTTTTGGTGGTGCAGTTGATGCTGTATCATTTAGTCAAGTCTGCTGCCTTTAGGGAGCTAATGGCATGTACTTAGCGTCACTGAAGGATTACTAGTTGACATTATTTCTCCGAAAAAACCATCCCTGTCTTGTACTCTCACATGGCGGACAACATGCGCTGCTTCTTATGATTCTCAATGTGAGGCAAGGTTCACGTTACCATGGACACACGGAGGAGCTCTTACAGGTGGGGCAGCCAATGTCTTTCATGGCCCACTGTGTCAATATTTTTTCAGGCTCCCACACCAGGCACTTATCCGCCTCATCCTCCGCCAGGAACATGTTCCTGTCCTCAATGCCAGCAGGGCATAGGGTCTCTCTCAATAACTATCTTTCCTATCACATGTGTCAAGTCAAGCATTGCCAAGCCGTGTTGGATTTGTCTGGGAAAGAGTAGCCACACCAGAGAGCAGTGTCACGGACGGTGTACAGGAAACAAGGCAAAGCAACATGCATATATGACTCGCTGGATCCAACAGCTAAGGAACCAAGGGAGACCCCTGCAGAAGACCTGGCACTTTCCCTGGCTGCTTAGCCTATGCAAAGATCCTAATGGTGGAGGTTTGCATATCCACAAACCTTGACTATAAAGCCCTGAGCACCCTACAATAGTGAGGGGACACGACCACCGGCTCCCTACACAAGATACGGAGGGAGTCAGGGTCACCTGGGATCCAGCAAACAGAAAATAACAGATAAAGGTACAACACTTAGCTTTGTAGCAAACAGGAGAACAAACTCAGCATGCATACACACTCCAGGAAGAAGTATAAGCCACCCAGAAAAGCCTTCTGGGGAGGAATTTAAAGGGAAGCAATTAGTCCAACACATGACAGCTGAGAGAGGCTAACGAGAGGAGGAACTGAATACCACAACACAGAAACTCAAGGAGGAGGTTCTGAAAGGCCTCTGTCAGAGCTTCTCAGCTTTCTGGTTGTGACAAGCAGTTGTTGAAGTACATCAAGAGGCAAACATCAGGCTGGCTGTCACTCCGCTGTGTCTAACTGGGCAAGTGGTCAGCAACATTGGGTGCAACATCATGGCTGCCCTGAACCTGGGCAAAATAACACATGCTCCCTGCATGGAGCAAGTCATAAACCTAGTGCTTTCTTTATAAGTAAAATGGCTTGTGAAATGTGCTGGCCAAGTTCAGGAGACTTATGTGGCGAGGAATGCCTTTCCAAAAATTGCCCTTATTGGGGAAGACGGTGTTTAAACTCTAGGTTTTATCGGAAAAAATGTATTTTTCTGGGCAAGCAGCACAGAAATTATTTCTTAACAAGGTAGTGTGGATGTAGAAGGAGTATGTTGTGCAGTAGTAATAGTGGCAGTAATATTAGAGGCAGCGGTAGCAGCATGGCATGAAAAATGTTGATGCAATGTTGTTTCACCTCAAGACCCTGTTCCAACCGACCCTACACCAGGTTTCAGTGTAGTCAACCTATATGAACAGTCTGATCAGCAGCATCAATCTGCTGGCCTGAGTGTTCAGTACAATGAACTGGTCTGGGTTCCTAGACTTCTTCTAGTATATAAGGTTTGAAAACGTAAATATTCTCTGTCTATGACTTCAGAGATCTTAAAAAATTATGAGCAACTATAGCACAAAATAAGAACATTTCAAATGAGATAATTGATTTAGAGGCTACGGTCCAGCTCACCCAGGACCAGTAACTCTTTCCATTCTAACTGGGTTCATCCATTTCAAAGGAATTTCAAAGATAGAAGGGAATGTTTTACTAAAAATCCTGTGACCCTCTGTCCTCAGAGAGGGGAGGATGACCTTTCACCACAATGTGAACTCATTAGCAAGTTTAAATTCTACCTGACCCTTTCCTCTACCCTATCATGTCGTCAAAGGTCACATTACAAAGACTATGGGTACATGCCCAATTATGTTACGGAAATCAAGTTACTGAAGATCATCATCACTTTATACAGCATAATTTTGGTTCTTGGTACTATCGGTAATGGATTGGTCATCTGCATTGCTGGATTCAGGATGAAGAAGACAATCAGCGCTGTGTGGTTCCTCAAACTGGCCTTTGCGGACTTCTGCTGTGCTTCTCTTCCTCTGCACATTGCAGAGTGGATTTACCTTATTGTATATGTCAAATGAAAACTAATACTTAGCAATTTGAGCATTATTTTATTAAATCTAAACATGAATACCAATGTTCTTGTCTTGGCACCCATGAGTATTGACTGCTGTATCTGTCATGTGGCAATTTTGGACTAAAATGTATAGGACACGTAAACTAGAGTCACTGTGGCAATCATTTTGGTGATGAGTTTATTCTTAACTGGTTTTGTGTATCACTTATACGTATTCTACCTTGATAAGGCACATGAATGGTGTGTATACTATTTCATCCATGATGACTTTCTCCTTAAGATGAAATGGAACATCCAACTATTCAGGTTACTTCTAATATTTGTGATCTCTTTCTCATCATCTTGATCAGTTATGTTATCATTTTTATCAAAATTAAAAAAAAGTAAGAGATCCCAGAGATCTCAGAGGTCCTACAGGATCATCACAGCTGTTATATTGGGTTTCTTCATCTGCTGGCTTCCATATTACATCTGGCCACTAACACCCATGTATAACAGACATAACATTCAATTCTATACAGTAAATATAATTATCATCAACCTGGCTTCTCTTAATAGTTGCATTAATCCAATCATTTTTGTCTTAACTAGTCAGGATTTTAGACCTGGTTTTCCTATATCTATCCCCACGATGCTAGAAAAAGCCTTAAGTGAACATCCTAATGAACAATGCAGAGAAAGAGACGATTGTGGACATTCTCGCACAGATGATGTTTGAAATATATTATCAAATATGTGATAAATCCTTATTGCACCATGATATACAATCCTAATTTCAAGAAATTAGTTGTTCTGTGTAGAATGTAAACAAATATAAATAAGAACAGAATGAAATGATTTGTGAATCGCATAGACCCATATTTTACTCATGAGATATTTTACCATTTCTTGAAAGAAAAAAACTCAATTTGGAACTTGATGACAGCAATACATCTGGGACGGGGCAACAAAAGGCTGGAAAAGTAGGTGGTACTAAAAAAAGTCAGCAAAGATGGGCAGAGGTTCATCAATGTTCAAGAATACTGCATTTCAAATTGTTCAGAAAAAAAGTTCTGAAAAATGTTCCTCAATATAAAATTGTGAAGACTGAATATCTCACAACCTACAGACATAATACCATCAAAAGATTCAGAGAATCTGTTACATCCAAAGTCGATTCGATAAAAACTTAATTCTAATCCTGTATGGAGATCCCACTCCGTACATTATTAGAATGTATTGGCTCCAATGAGCCAAAGTTATTACTTTGCAAAGTCGCATAAGACTTTGTGCAATAACTTCGGTATTTAAGTATTACTTTAAAAAACTTTGGTACCGAACTCGGGTTTGATTCCGAGTGGTAGCTTGGAACCGAACAGCAGTACCATGTACCACCCGAAGTCGATTCGTTCATCCCTAGTTGTAATTGATTACCATACATTAAAGTAACATTAAGTGCAGTTACACAAAGGTGATCTTGAAGGCAGTAGAACTTGTGATTAACAACTGGGATTCTGCTGCAACAACTGAGATCAGAGACACCTCATATCCCAGTTGTAACCCTTTAGATGGACAGTAGTGACCATACCTTCTAATTGGTTTGACAGAGCGACTAACATACCCATCAGACCCTAACAATGCAATCATCAAGTGCTGATGGGTTGCTCATTATGATAGCCATGAGGTCTCCATGATAGCACTTCCATTAGAACTTGTCTGATTGAGAGCTTGATAGAATAGTTGTACAGTGGCATAATACACTGCAATACATATGTGATGCTATGTGGGATATTACTATTTGAGTTGCCTAGGGCAACATTACAGGATGCTACATCATCCCATTCACTCACTAGTTATGAAGATTATCAAAATTAGGGTTATTCACTTCAGAAAAAGGATCACTAAGGGGAGATCTAATTACTATGTTTAAATATATCAGGGGTCAGTACAGAGATCACTCCCATCATCTGTTTATCCCCAGGACTGTGACTGTGACGAGGGGACATCCTCTGCGTCTGGAGGAAAGAAGGTTTGTACACAAACATAGAAGAGGATTCTTTACGGTAAGAGCAGTGAGACTATGGAGCTCTCTGCCTGAGGAGGTGGTGATGGTGAGTACAATAAAGGGATTCAGGAGGGCCCTGGATGTATTTCTGGAGTGTAATAATATTACAGGCTATAGCTACTAGAGAGGGGTCGCTGATCCAGGGAGTTATTCTGATTGGCGGATTGAAGTTGGGAAGGATTTTTTCCCCCCTAAAGTGGGGAAAATTGGCTCCTACCTCACAGGTTTTTTTTTTTTTTCCCTCTGGATCAACTTGCAGGATGACAGGCCGAACTGGATGGACAAATGTCTTTTTCAGCCTTACAAACTACTAACAGAAGGACCCGCCTTCGCTCGGGTATATTTCATCTATTTCATTTAATGTTTGTGTGTGCCGTTAAAAGATATCAGCAGTATCCACCATAACAGTGACGTCTACAGTACCCTGCCACCTTAATAGTGACTTACACAGCCCCCCACCCCTTAACACTGAACTCCCACAGTGCCCCGTCTCCTTAAAATGGGACCTCCACAGCAGTCCAAACCCTTAACTTTGACCTTCACAGCAGCCTACCACTTTAACAGTAAGTTCCACAGTACCCCCTTGACAGTGACCTCCACAGGGGCCCTCCCCCTTAATAGTGAACTCCACAGTACCCTGTCTCATTAACAGTAATTTCCACAATAACTCGGCCCCTTAACAGTGACCTCTACAGAGCTCCGTTAAAATGTGACCTCAACAACACCCTGCCCCTTAACAGTGACCTCTTCAGCACCTCACCATTAACACTGACCTCCATAGCAGACCATCTCTTTAACTGTGACCGCCACCATTCCCTGCCCCCTTAACAGAGACCTCCACAGCGCCTGCCCATTTAACAGTGACCTCCACAGCATCCCGCTTCCTTAACAGTGACCTCCACAATGGCCACCCCTTTATTAGTGATGTCCACAGTACCCCATTTGCTTAACAGTGATTTCCACAACACCCCATCCCCTTAACAGTGGCCTCTATAGCAATCTTTCCCTTAACACTGACCTCCATAGTGGACCGTCCCCTTTACTGTAACCTCCACAGCAGCCTGCCCCTAGGGTTGCCAGAGGTCCTGTTTCAGATTCCCTGTCCTCCATCCGGCGCAGGGCCTGGACAGACACAGGGAGGTCTTTTTGAACAAATCACTCTCAGACAGCAGCACTGTGCTGTCTGAGAGTGATATGCAGAGAGAAAGTCAGCCTCCCACACACCCCTGCAGTTGACAGAAGTTGATTTTTACCTTCTTTTTTTAAACCCTGTCGGATGCGGAGTTGGTGGGACATGGCCTAACTGGGTTGGGACCTGGGGATGGGTTTTAAGCCCAACTTTTGAGGCCACCCTACCTGCCCCCATAACTGTGACCACCACAGCAATCTGCTCCCTTAACAGTGTTATCCACAGTGCCCTGCCCCTTTAAAGCTGACCTACAGCAATGAAGAAAAATGGCTCGGTTGTTATGGAAACCTGGTGTAAAACTGTGTGTATGTGGAGACTAAGGGCCTGCGAGATTCTATTGGGTGATCAGGGACATGTGACCGTGTATATGGCAGTTGTTGGGATATGAGGAGAAAGACCTGCAGGCTTCTATTAGCTAAAGCATTTTTGGGGAATATCTGAAGAACGGTACGTCTTGAGGAGAGCTGAGACCTGGTCTAAAACCTTCCAGGACACATGATGTATCTGTGTGCCAAATGTCATGATTGTAAATGCGACGGTGCGGACATACACACACACACATATTAGACTAGCTGAAGGAACCAGCTTCGCCCGGGTATATTTCATCTATTTCATTTAAAGAGGTTGGACATACCCATTTCATGCTCCGATGCGCTCCCTTGCCCTGCGCTGGATCGGGGTCTTTTATTTACAATAATACACTGCCGGGCAGAAGATTCTGTCTAGCAGTGTGCTCAGTGACGTCACTGGCTCTGATGGGCGGGCTTTAGCGATGCCCTATCCATTTTACGGGCTTCCTGGAAGCCCTATGGAGAGCCCGGTTCGTCACCAGAACTCCAGAAAAGGCCTTTGCCCTGTGAGATTCAGTGCAGGGCAAAGGAAAGCATTGGAGCATGAACTGCTCCGATGCTCAAGTTAAGGAGGCTGCCTGAGTGAAAATGGTGGTATGCCCGGATTCAGCTCTGAACCCGGACAGCCCCTATAATGTTTGTGTGTGTGTCGTTAAAAGATAGACACTATCCACTATGGCCTCCACAGGGGCCGGGCCCCTTAACAGTGGCCTTTACAGCAATCTGCCTTTTAACGCTGACCTCCGTAGTGGACCATCCCCTTAACTGTGACCTCCACAGCAGATTGCCCCTAGCATGGCCAGAGGTCCAGTTTTTGGCCGGACAGTCCGGCTTTCAGACTCTCTGTCCTCCGTCTGGTGCAAGGCCTGGACAGACACAGGGATGTCCTTTTGAACAGCTCACTCTCAGACAGTAGCACTGTGCTGTCTGAGCGTGAGCTGCAGGGAGAAAGTCACTCTCACTCCCACCCCTGCAGCTGACAGAAGTAGATTTTTAACTTCATTTTATCAATCCCTGTCAGCTGAGGAGTTGTAGGGGGTGTGGTCTAACTGGATCGGGGTCGTGAACAGCTCACTCTAAGACAGCAGCACTGTGCTATCTGAGTGTGAGCTGCAGGGAGAAAGTCACCAGCCCTCCCACCTCTGCAACTGAAGTTGAGTGGGAAGGGGCGTGGTCTAACTGGATCAGAGGCGTGGTTTAGGGGCAGGGTTTTAAGTCCGTCTTTTGAGGGTGGCCTGCCCCCTGAACTGTGACCTCCACAGAACACTGCTCCCTTAAAAGTGTTATCCACAGTGCCCTGCCCCTTTAAATCTGACCTGCTACAGTGAAGAAAAATGGCTGGGTTGCTATTGAAACCTGGTGTAAAAATGTGTCTATGTAGAGACAAAGAACATGCGAGCTTCGAAGGACCTGCAAGCTTCTATTGACTGATAAGGGACATGTGACCGTGTGTATGGCGGTTGGGATATGAAGTTGGGATATGAAGAAAAAGACCTGTAGGCTTCTATTGGCTAATGTGGGCCATGTGATGTGCCATATTTGTATTTTTTGGAAATATCTCAAGAATGGTACGTGCTAGAGAGCTGAGACCCGGTCTAAAACCTTCCCGGACACCTGATGTACCCGTGTGACAAATTTTGGGATTGTAAATGCGACGGTGTGGATTCCTTTAGTGGACATACACACACATACTAGTGATGAGTAGCATAGCCAATATTCGTATTTGCGATATATCCCAAATTTTGGGCCTAATAGTCGCCATAAATTTGTAAATTCTAAAATTAGTGATCTCCAGTCATTATTTTCTTGATTGTGAAAACTGGCAATCAGAAAATTTGAGATATGGAAATTTGCGATACGAAATTTTGTGATCAATAATAGTCCTAAAGTCAAAGATATTGCTGCCTTCTCATTGGCCCACAAGCAAGAAGCAGTGAGGGATCATGGATACTGATGAAAAAAAATCTAGAATATTCGCAAGTACGAAGATATAGCACTACATTCTAGATATTCGCCAATTCTCGAAGTGCCGATATTCGCAATAAAAATTTGCGATTAGAATATTCACAATCAACACTAACACATATATATATGGTACACTCAGCTTTATATATTAAATGTTACTATGTTACTATTTTCACAAACCTGAGGGCTTCAACCGTTTCAGTATCTTACCATCTAATCACTCAACATGTCAATTAAGATAATGTAAGACCATAAGGCTACACACCCATGAGAGACTTAAAACGGTATATCAGAAGATATTATATGTTTTCAGTAATTATGCCAGCTATAGAGTAGACAGATAATGATCTACCATCTCTTCAAAAGTAACAGGTAGGGTATCATCTTCTAATTCTAAAGTAAATTCTCTTTCGATGAATGGTACGGCCATCTTGACACAATCACTAATAGAAATCACTGACTACAGATTGACCAAAGGACTGAAGTGTAGACTAGGCCCTGGTTTTAGATCTGAAGTTACCCTGCAAATATGCAAGTGAGGCTTTACTATAATGATAGAGTTGCCTTTGCTGAAGTTGCACTCAAGCTTTAGTCCTCACTCTTGCCAAAGCCCCCATCCCCTGACAGAGGCTGATGAAATTATGTCCTTACTGCCTGGTCTTGTCAATCAGCAGTATGAAGGCAAGGCAGACAAGGGAGATTGGGAGCAAAATTTACAACGTAATTGCACTAAAACCTCATTCATGTATTGCTAAAAAAAACTGCATTTCTTTGCAGGGGAACCACAGATCTAGTGTACAAACCAAGGGCAGCGTTGTAATCAGGCGAGGACAACTGATTTCTCACTATCCTTGGTTAAACAGGGATATCACTTGTGACAGACTACCTTTAATATTGTTATTAAAAATGAGACAAAATATACAAAGCAAACATGAAATAGGACAAAAACGTAATTTTGAGAACAGGAATCTGAAAAATTTAAATTTAAGAATTGAAGGGAATCTGTCACATAGTTTTTTACTAATCAAACTACGGCTACTTTCACATCTGCGTTGTGCTGTCCGGTTTTGACATCCGGCACATGGTCTCAAAACCGCAGCACAACGCTTCCGTTTTGTCCCCATTCATTGTCAATGAGGACATAACTGAAAAAAACTGAACGTGGTGCACCAGAATGCATTCCGTTCCGGTTTGTTGCATTCCAATACCGGGCACAAAATTGCAAAGTTTTTTGTGTGCGGCATGAGATACTGATCAAGACGGATCCGGCACCAAAAACCATGTAAGTCAATGATATCGAATCCGTCACCCATTGACTTTCAATGGTTTAAGTGCCAAATCTTTATTTTCGATATAATACAACCAGATCCATTCTGAACGGATGCAGCCAATTATATTATTAAAACTGAAGCTTTTTTACTGTGGTTTTGAGAGTCTCTGTCGGGTCTCAACACCGGACAGCAAAAACGCAGATATGAAAGTAGTCTACCAGCAATGACCTTCAGACATTTGTGCATGTATGCTACACATACCTTTAGGTCTTTTAGCTCTTTTAATACTTTCAAAAACCAGCCCAAAGTGCCCAGCAGGGCCGGAATTGCTTTTGAAAGTGCCCAAGCCTGAGCCCTTTCCCACTGTTTGCTCCTCCCCTCTTCACTTATTTCATAACAATTATGCATAGCTTCTCTACTGTGGAGAGGCGAGGAGCAAGCAAATGGTAAGGGCGGCAGGCTTGGGCACTTTCAAAAGGAAAGCCGGCCTGTTGGGCACTTGGGAGACCTTTTTCAAAGTATTAAAAGTGGTTTTCCTGGACATTCGGTAAAGATCCAAAAGACATAAAGGTACAGTATGTGTAGCATGATTGCACAAAGGTCTGAAGGTCATTGCTGGCAGTTAGAGTAGTAAAAACTTTGTGACAGATTCTGTCTCTACTAGTGTTTATCGAGCACCGTAGTGCTCGGGTGCTCGGGTAGAACACATCAGGATGCTTGGGTGCTCTACAGAGCATCCGAGCACAATCGAAGTCAATGGGAGAACCAGAGCATTAAACCAGGCACCCCCTGCTCTGAAGAGGGGATAGTGTCTGGTTCATAGTAAAAGGTCAGAAATTGATGGAAACACAACTGAAATGGTTTGGGAAAAGCATAAGGAGGATGTCTTGGACTCCCAGGTCGCTGCTGGGAACGATGTTGTCCGAGTAGTATGCCACTTTTACAGACTGACAATAATACGCACAAAACCGACGATAAAATTGATTTTAGAGGAAAAATTTTGTTAGTAAACATTATTTCCTGTATATCTACTTGTATATAAAGTACAAGTACTGCCAAAAATTAAAAGGAAGAGGCACTCCGATACAACCTGTATATCACATAATGGAGGGCATAATTCACATTGTGGTACAATTGTTCAGATAGTGGGACTCCTACACTCATAAAGCCTATGCACTAAGTGAAAGGGCTGCCAAGAATTGCAAGGAATATGCACTCCAATACACCCTTTATTACACATAAAGGAGGGCATCATACACACTGTTGAAAAATTATGATGGCCTGCTGGTGACCCTCAAAAACATTAGGAGCAAGGGCCTGCTGGTGACCCTCTAAAACATTAGGGGCGAGGGCCTGCTGCTGATCTGACCATCTAAAACATTAGGGGTGAGGGTCTGCTGTTGAGCTGACTCTCTAAAACATTAGTGGCGAGGGCCTGCTGCTGATCTGACCATCGAAAAAATTATGCTTGAGGGCCTGCTGCTGAGCTGAACATCAAAAATATTATTGGCGAGTGCCTGCTGGTGATCTGACCATCGAAAACATTAGGGGTGTGGGTCTGCTGCTGAGCTAACTCTCTAAAACATTAGGGGTGAGTGCCTGCTGCTGATCTGACCATCGAAAAAATTATGGGCGAGTGCCTGCTGATGAGCTGACCCTCTAAAAGATTATAGGCGAGGGCAGCTTAAAAAGCATGTTGATATGATGGAGGAGGAGGACAAGAAAAGGAAGATTGAACCATATACCCTTTTTTGTGGTGGAAGGGGTGCATGGAAATACAGTGTATTCAATACACCATAAAATGCACATTTAAAGGTACTTTATGTACAGCCGCTTTCCTCTGGTGGAGTAGAGAAGTCAGGGGCAATCCAGGCCTTGTTCATTTTTATAAGAGTCAACCTGTCAGCATTTTCAGTTTACAGGAGGATATGCTTATCAGTTATTATGCCCCCAGCAGCACTAAATACACGTCCTGACAAAACAATGGCGGCAGGGCAGGCCAGCACCTCTAAGGTATAGAGTGCCAGTTTGTGCTATGTGTCCAGCTTGGACACCCAATAATTGTAAGGCACAGAGGGATCATTGAGGACGCTGACACGGTCTGCTATTTACTCCTTCACCATCTTCCAAAATGTTTCCTTCCTTGTGACACTAGGCCATGCGTCACTGTGAGGGTGCTGGTGGGGTGTCATGAAACTGTCCCAGGCCTTGGAGAGTGTTGCCCTGCTTCTGTTGGAACTGCTGTGTGGTCCCCTTGTCTCACCTCCTCCGTTGCCCAAGGAACTACTTACTCTGCCGCCAGCGTTGTCAGCTGGGAATTTTTGAAGCAATTTTTCCACAAGGACCTTCTGGTATTGCACCTTTTTACTAGTCCTCTCCACCACAGGAATGAGGGATGAGAAGTTCCCTTTGTAGCGGTGGTCGAGAAGGGTGAACAACCAGTAATTGCTGTTGTCCGAAATGTGTATAAACCGAGGGTCACGGAAAAGGCAGCCTAACATAAAGTCAATCATGTGTGCCAGAGAACCAAGAGGCAAGACTTCACTGTCCTCATCAGGAAGATGACTCTCAATCTCCTCATCCTCTTACTCCTCTTCGGCCCATCCACGCTGAACAGAAGGAATATACCTGCAATGGGTACTACCCTCTGTAGCAAGGGCAACCGTCTCCTGCTCCTCCTCCTCCTCATCATCATCATCAATTCGCGCTGAGAAGACAAACTGAGAGTGGTCTCGCTATAACGCTGTGTAATGTCTTCCCCCATTTCCACCTCTTCCACATGCAAAGTGTTGGCCTTAATTGTGAGCAGCGAGCATTTGAGTAGACACAGAAGTGGGATGGTTACGCTGATAACAGCGTTATCTCCGCTCACCATCTGTGTTGATTCCTCAAAGTTACGTAAAACCTCACAGAGGTTAGACATCCATGCCCACTCGTTGCTTGTGAAGAGCGGAAGCTGACTGACAAGGCGACGACCATCTTGCAACTGGTAATCCACTACTGCCCTTTGCTGCTCACAAAGCCTGGCGTACATGTGGAACGTCGAGTTCCAGCGCGTGCTGACGTTGCACAACAGTCAGTGAGCTGGCAATTGCAAGAGCTGCTGCAGCATTGACAGACCGGTGGAAGCTGTCAATGACTTGCGGAAATGGGCACACAAGCAGCGCACCTTCACCAGTAGCTCAGGCA
The DNA here is from genome assembly GCF_014858855.1 of Bufo gargarizans. Classification (NCBI taxonomy): domain Eukaryota; kingdom Metazoa; phylum Chordata; class Amphibia; order Anura; family Bufonidae; genus Bufo; species Bufo gargarizans. The sequence goes on along the minus strand of NC_058081.1, from coordinate 722,973,901 downwards.
AATTGGGGTAGGTTTTGAGAAACCGCTGAACCACTGCGTTGAATACATGGGCTAGGCATGGTATGTGTGTGAGCTTGCCGAGCTACAAAGCTGCAACCAAGTTACGGCCATTATCAGACACAACCATGCCTGGATGTAGGTTGAGTGGCGAGAGCCACAGCTCAGTCTGGTCCTTGATACACTGCCACAGCTCTGCGGCGATGTGCTGTTTGTCACCTAAGCAGATCAGTTTAAGCACGGCCTGTTGACGCTTCCCCACTGCAGTGGTACACTGCTTTTAGCTACTCACTGATGGCTGACTGGTGTTGCAAAATGATAATTCAGAGGTGGCAGTGGAGTAGGAGGCGTCGGCGGAGAAGTGGGGTTTGTAGCCACTAACGTTGGTGGTGGTGGTAACCCTGCTGGAAGCAGGGCCCCCAATCCTAGGCATCGGTAGCACCTGTGCCATCCCAGGGTATGACTCGCTCCCGGCCTCCACAACGTTCACCCAGTGTGCCGTCAGGGAAATGTACCGTCCCTGGCCAAAAGCACTTGTCCATGTGTCAGTCGTTAGGTGGACCTTCGCAGTAACTGCATTGGTCAGGGCACGTGTGATGTTACGGGACACATTCTGGTGTAAGGCGGATATGGCACATCTTGAAAAATAGTGGCGGCTGGGGACTGTGTAACGAGGGACGGCCGCCGACATCAGGCTGTGGAAAGCCTCGGTGTCCACAAGCCTAAATGGCAACATTTCCAGGGCCAGGTGGATGGCTGGGTATTTGAGCTTGTGTTCAAAAGCCTGGTGTATGGACATTTGTACGCTGCACTGGGACACAGAAGTGGATGTGCAAGCTGATGGTGCTTGTGAAAGTCCAGGTGCAAGATGAGAGGCAGCTGGGCCTGCGTCTTGGACAAGGGATTGGCCAGCATGTATCACAGGGGAAGAGGAGGCAGTGGTGTGACCCGCTTACACCGATTGTGGACCCAGGCGTTCGGCCCACCTATTAGGGTGCTTTGATGCCATGTAGCATATCATGCTGGTGGTGGTGAGGTTGCTAGTGTTCACGCCCCTGCTCATTTTGGTACTGCACAGGTTGGAAATTACAATTCTTTTATCGTCCGTACAATCCTCAAAAAAGCACCAGACTGCGGAACCCTTACCCCTTGGAAAGGGAGATTGACGCAAGGGGGTGCTCCGGGGAACAGTTGGCCCACCTTCTCCCTTTTGCCACCTCACTGCCTCTTCCAGCCTGTTGCAGTGCTGCGGATCCCTCCCCCTCTGTACTGCTGTCCTCGCTCGGCTTGCCACCTTCCCTGGTTGGGTAAGTGACTTCATCGTCCACCACCTCCTCTTCCACTTCCTCACTCTGGTTATCCTTGACTTGACTTGACCTAATAACAACCTCAGTTATTGACAACTGTGTCTTATCCTCATAATCAACCTCTTGAGACACTAATTGCCGTTGAGTTATTTGCAACTGTGTCTCATCATCATCATCCCCCTCTTGAAACAATAATTGCCATTCCCCACCATTATCTTCTTGTGACTGTGGATGCTCCAGAGTTTGGGAATCAGGGCACAATATCTCCTCATGTACCTCTTCAAGTGGGTTTGTTGAAAGGTCCAAATCAAGCAATGGCGATGAAAAGAGCTCCTCGGAATATCCGAGTGTGGGATCACTTGTTTGCCAAGACTCTCCATGGTGGGAGGAAAAAGGATCATGGTGAGGATTGTGTTGACCAGACTCTTGGCTACTGAGACTGGACTTGGTGGAAGACAGGGTGCTGCTTAACTGACTGGAAGCATTATCTGCTGCAATCCAAAGGGCCACCTAATCACACTGGTCTGATTTCGAGATACTTGTCCTGCGCCGCCCTGCAAACTGGGACATGAAGCTAGGTATCATGGATGTTTGTTTTTCTTGTGTGCTCTGGCAGCAGGCACAGTTTCACCGCACCCAGGGCCACGGCCTCTGCGTGCACCATCAGCAGTACGGCTACTTCCCCGTCCCTTACTGCTCGCCTTTTTCATATTAAATGTTATATATGATTGAAAGTATGTCACACGTACAGTAGCATAGGATTTTTAAGTGTATGCACAAATAAGATACAGGGAATGTCACAGGTATTTTTGGATACAGAGACGTTACACAGGAGATGTACCACAGATAATGTCGCTGCTGTCACCAGTAGTGTTGAGCGCGAATATTCTAATTGCGAATTTTTTTCTCGAATATCGCAATTTTGCGAATATTTAGAATATCGTTCTATATATTTGCGAAATCGAATATTCAATTTTTTTTTTACTGCTCCAGTCAGTGCCCGTTGCCGCTTCTGCCGACTTCCGTGCTTATGGAGCGTCCCCATCACCATGGGAACGTCTCCATATACTAGAATGTACTGTCGGATTTGAGAATTACGCTGACATCGCAATTCGATTAATTCAAGTTATAATAATCGAATTGCGATTTCTACTTAACACTGCTATATTCCATATTCGTTCATTCTAGCCTAATATGTAATATAGCAGTGCTAAGTTGTAATCGCAATCCGATTAATTCAAGTTTTTATAATCGAATTGCGATTTCTACTTGTACGTATATTCTTAATATTGCTCTAACTTCGTCTTTTAGAATATTCGTAATATTCTAAAAGATGAAGTTAGAGCAATATTAAGAATATACCTAAAAAGTTGAAATCGCAATTCGATTATTTCAAGTTATAATAATCGAATTGCGATTTCAACTTCTTATGAGTGACGTAATTGTGTCACGTGACATGTGCCCTGGTTTTGGTTTCGGTTTTGCATTGCTTCCAGTGGAGTTTTCTGTCTTAAAATTGTCGATCGAAAATGGGCAAAATTCGATTTCAAAAGGATGAAGAAGAAATTATTCTCACTGTAAGTAATATTGTATTACAGCACTGTATTTTATTTCATATTGCATGCATGTCAGAACAATATTTAGCATTAGCAACACTCGACCTACAGCTTTAGGCTACTTTCACACTTGCGTTCGGAGCGGATCCGCTCCTATAATGCAGACGATGGGATCCGTTCAGAACAGATCCGTCTGCATTATATTTAAGAAAAAAGTCTAAGTCCAATTTGTAGTCAGACGGATCCGTCCTGACTTTACATTGAAAGTCAATGGGGACGGATCTGTTTGAAATTGAGCCATATTGTGTCAACGTCAAACGGATCCGTCCCCATTGTAGATTGAGTGTATGCAAATATTTTATTTTTATTTTTTCCGTTCACATAGCTATATGAGGCCTTTTTTTTTGCGGTACAAGATGCATTTTTTATGCCACCATTTAATTGACCATGTTTTGCATTCGAAAAAAAATGTTATATGTAAAATTGGGAAAGGGTGGGGATTCAAACTTTTAATATAGTGGTGTTTATTAAACTTTATTTACTTTTTTTTTTTTACAGCAATTAGCCCCCATAGGGGTCTCGTACATGGGATCTTTTGATCCCGTCTCCTATTCACGATAATAGAGATCTATTACGGTCAATAGGATTCTTACACACTCCATTCTGCGCTGTGCCTCGTGCATAGCTCAGTATGGAGAAAGCCATGGCCGTGTCACGGACGGTGTACAGGAAACAAGGCAAAGCAACATGTATAAACGACTCTCTGGATCCAAAAACTAAGGAACCAAGGGAGACCCCTGCAGAAGACCTGGCACTTTCCCTGGCTGCTCAGCCTATGCAAAGATCCGAATGGTGGAGGTTTGCATATCCACGAACCTTGACTATAAAGCCCTGAGCACCCTACAATAGTGAGGGGACACGACCACCGGCTCCCTACACAAGATACGGAGGGAGTCAGGGTCACCTGGGATCCAGCAAACAGGAAATAACAGATAAAGACAGAGCCAGCGTGCACACACACTCCAGGAAGTAGTATAAGCCGCCCAGAAAAGCCTTCTGGGGAAGAATTTAAAGGGAAGCAATTAGTCCAACACATGACAGCTGAGAGAGGCTAACGAGAGGAGGAGCTGAATACCACAACACAGAAACTCAAGGAGGAGGTTCTGAAAGGCCTCTGTCAGAGCTTCTCAGCTGTCTGGTTGTGACAGGCCGGCCTGAATAGCTTCAGCAGCGTCCATGCTGCCATGGCAACCGATCGGAGCCCCGCGATCTCACTGCAGGGGCGCCGATTGGAAGGAAGATGGAGGCGCATCACGTCACAGGTGCCGCACTGAGCCTTGATCGCGGCACCCGAGGGGTTGAATGGCAGGGGCGGCGCGATCGCCGCTTCCTGCTAGTGCGGCCGGATGTCGGCTGTATCATATAGCCGGCAGATCGTGCGTATGGAGCGGCTCACTGCAGAGGCCCGCTCCATACATCCCCTGTCACGCAATGACATACCTTTACGTCATAATGTGTGAAGGGGTTAAAGGCGTAACTACTTTTTGATTGTTTTTTTTGTGGATATTTCTTTGAATATTTGTATAATAAAAAAATTGTGATGATATGCTTTCATCTTTATCCTTCAGCGCTTTCTGGAGCGGGGATATCCTTGGACCAGCAAGAGGGTCGAAAAAGAGGCCATTGTGTGGTCTGTCCGGGCCCAATTAAAATTAAAAACCGGCATATGGCGTGACCCCAAGGCCATACAAAAAAAGTTTTGTGACCTGAAGCGGCTACACAAAGAAAAGGTCGATGAGTACAGTCGGCGATTACGCCCAGGTACAACGCTTACATGATTGTTGTATCTCTCTCTACAACACTCAGTAATGTATACATTCAGGTATGCTGCTAATCCGTACAGATGTAGTAGGGTTAACACACAACCTCTTAACTCATCACCTAATCCTGAAACACAAGGTATTTTTAAAATATCTTAACACATTTAATTGCATGAAGTTTACATAACGCGTCTCATAAAGCCTGTGTGTTACCTCTGCTACATCCGTGTTTCATCCCTTTTATAATACCTGTTGTGAAATGTACAAAATCATCCGGTTTCATCATACATCTCTACCTCGCTGAGATTGTATTTATATAGTTATACACATAGCGCGGTACTGATGTATGATGTCACCGGATGATTTCATACGTTTCACACGTTTATATCTACATAAATTGCAAACATCATTCAGCATTCCGGTCAACGTCCCCGACCATTACATACATCCCCTACTTAATTTGCATGGGATTCAAGAGATTATATAAATATATATGTTCCGCAAAAACTATAAAACGCAACCATCGATTTAAACGAAACTTGGTATACACATCCCTTGCTACCTGGAAATAAATCTTGCAGGGTCTCGGCTCTCTACAACGTACACGAGATTCCAAAAAAATGACCTGTATTATCCAATACAAGCCTGCCAGCATTTCACTTACCCTGGGTTCACACCTGAGCGTTCTGAAAGGAGCGCTCTGTATGCGCGATTGTACCGGCGTTTACAATCGCGCATACAGAGACAAGCGAACGCCCATTGTCACGCGTTCCCGAAAGCCTATGTACAGGAACGCGCGACAAAACGCCCCAAAGAAGCTCAAGAACTTTTTTGAGCGTAGGGCGTTTTTCAGCACGTTCAAACGCACTGTAAAACGCTCAAGTGTGAACCAGGGCCATAGGGAATCATTGGTTTTCATGTGTTGAGCGTTTTACAGAGCGTTTGAACGCGCTGTAAAACGCTCAGGTGTGAACCCAGCATAAAATCCTAACTGCCAATTGACGGGAGCTGTGGAGTTCACAGTTAAAGGGGCGTTCACCGTGAAAGTCACTGTGTATTAGGGCTGGTCACCATCAAAGTCACTGTTAAAGGGGCGGTCACCGTCAAAGTGACACTTAAAGGGGACACTTTAAGCCTCCTTCTAATTATAAAGTTACCGTGAAAACTAAATCTACAGATCTTCAAAATGCGGCTTAGCAGACAGTATAACGCTGGCAGCCACAGAAAATTATATACCCAACATAACACCATCCAATAACCCGTCATCTAATTTCCAAACTGCTGTTTGCTTTACCTAAGCATCCAATACCCAGTCACAATACCCTATAGGGCACCTTCCTAACAAATCCCATGTTACCTCATCCTACCTTGTAAGACTTCATTCATAGTTTCATCTAACACCAAATCATGTGAAATCAAACATAGGGGTAATCATTATCCCATCCAGATCCCACCATAGATTAATTTGTGTACTGTTAGCTTTTTTTTTTTTCTGCTTTGCTTGTTTATCTTGTTATTTTTAAAAAATGTGTTCATTACAGGGGTGCCTCTCCCGAAAGTGCGCCCTAAGCGCTCGAATAAGAAGAAGGTGGTGGAAGCAAGAGCAATAAAACAAATATTCTAAAAGACGAAGTTAGAGCTATATTGAGAATATTCGTAAAATACACATATAGTTTGTAATTTAGCTAATATACTAATATAGTAATTTTTTTAACAGTGTACATATTTTACTAAACTTAAGTTCATAAGAGACACTAGTTTAGCTAAATTACAATCTATATGTGTATTTTACGAAAATTCGTAATATTGCTCTAACTTCGTCTTAACAGTGTACATATTTTACTAAACTTAAGTTCATAAGAGGCACTAGTTTAGCTAAATTACAATCTATATGTGTATTTTACGAAAATTCGTAATATTGCTCTAACTTCGTCTTTTAGAATATTACGAATATTCTAAAAGACGAAGTTAGAGCAATATTAAGAATATTCGTAAAATACACATATAGCCTAGCCATAGTCAATTAGTCATAGGAACGTTGCCTAAGAAAATATCGCAATACGCGATTAATTAAATCGCATATTAATCGCGATAATTGGATTAATTACGAATATTAGATTTCGACGAATATAACACGAATATTCAATCGAATATTCGCGAAATATCGCAAAATCGAAAATGGCACCTCCCGCTCATTACTAGTCACCAGCGGCTAATATAAAATTACAGGGAATGTCACAGGTATTTGGGATGTGGAAACGTTACACAGGAGATGTACCGCAGTAATGTTGCTGCTATCACCAGTGGCTAATCAAAAATTACAGGGCATATCACAGGTATTTGGGAATGCGGAAACATTACAGAGGAGATGCACCGCAGATAATGTTGCTGCTGTCACCAGCGGCTAATAAAAAATTACTGGGAATTTAACAAGTATTTTGGATGCGGAAACGTTACAGAGGACTGGGAGATGTACAGCAGATATATCGCTGCTGTCACCAGCGGCTAATAAAAAATCACAGGAAATGTCACAGGTATTTGGGATGTGGAAACGTTATACAGAAGATGTACCGTCTACTGAAACAGGACACTGGATGTCACAGATATTTGTAGGATGCGCACACGTTACACAGGAGATGTAGCGCAGATAATGTCGCTATCTGCAGCGGTCAAACAATTGCAAGCCATTTAGCGCAGGTTGCGCTTCAATATATATATTGCTGCCACACAGAACAATAGTCCTTAAAAGGACTTTTGGGTCTCTAACAAGATTTTAAACTAAAATATTCCAATTTCACTCCCTACACTATCTGTCCCTTCTTCAGCACAGCTCTCCCTGATTAACACGTGTCATCGGGTGCTACAGGTCCTTCTAAAAAAAATTAGCATATTGTGATAAAGTTCATTATTTTCTGTAATGTACTGATAAACATTAGACTTTCATATATTTTAGATTCATTACACACAACTGAAGTATTCAAGCCTTTTATTGTTTTAATATTGATGATTTTGGCATACAGCTCATGAAAACCCAAAAATTCCTATCTAAAAAAATTAGCATATTTCATCCGACCAATAAAAGAAAAGTGTTTTTAATACAAAAAAGTCAACCTTCAAATAATTATGTTCAGTTATGCACTCAATACTTGGTCGGGAATCCTTTTGCAGAAATGACTGCTTCAATGCGGCGTGGCATGGAGGCAATCAGCCTGTGGCACTGCTGAGGTGTTATGGAGGCCCAGGATGCTTCAATAGCGGCCTTAAGCTCATCCAGAGTGTTGGGTCTTGCGTCTCTCAACTTTCTCTTCCCAATATCCCACAGATTCTCTATGGGGTTCAGGTCAGGAGAGTTGGCAGGCCAATTGAGCACAGTAATACCACGGTCAGCAAACCATTTACCAGTGGTTTTGGCACTGTGAGCAGGTGCCAGGTCGTGCTGAAAAATGAAATCTTCATCTCCATAAAGCTTTTCAGCAGATGGAAGTGCTCCAAAATCTCCTGATAGCGGCTGCATTGACCCTGCCCTTGATAAAACACAGTGGGCCAACACCAGCAGCTGACATGGCACCCCAGACCATCACTGACTGTGGGTACTTGACACTGGACTTCAGGCATTTTGGCATTTCCCTCTCCCCAGTCTTCCTCCAGACTCTGGCACCATGATTTCCGAATGACATGCAACAGTCCAGTGCTGCTTCTCTGTAGCCCAGGTCAGGCGCTTCTGCCGCTGTTTCTGGTTCAAAAGTGGCTTGACCTGGGGAATGCGGCACCTGTAGCCCATTTCCTGCACACGCCTGTACACGGTGGCTCTGGATGTTTCTACTCCAGACTCAGTCCACTGCTTACGCAGGTCCCCCAAGGTCTGGAATCGGTCCTTCTCCACAATCTTCCTCAGGGTCCGGTCACCTCTTCTCATTGTGCAGCGTTTTCTGCCACACTTTTTCCTTCCCACAGACTTCCCACTGAGGTGCCTTGATACAGCACTCTGGGAACAGCCTATTCGTTCAGAAATTTCTTTCTGTGTCTTACCCTCTTGCTTGAGGGTGTCAATGATGGCCTTCTGGACAGCAGTCAGGTCGGCAGTCTTACCCATCATTGCGGTTTTGAGTAATGAACCAGGCTGGGAGTTTTTAAAAGCCTCAGGAATCTTTTGCAGGTGTTTAGAGTTAATTCAGATGATTAGGTTAATAGCTCGTTTAGAGAACCTTTTCATGATATGCTAATTTTTTTAGATAGGAATTTTGGGTTTTCATGAGCTGTGGCCAAAATCATCAATATTAAAACAATAAAAGGCTTGAACTACTTCAGTTGTGTGTAATGAATCTAAAATATATGAAAGTCTAATGTTTATCAGTACATTACAGAAAATAATGAACTTTATCACAATATGCTAATTTTTTTAGAAGGACCTGTATATATATATCGATGACGCGTTCCGGCCAGCCAATCACTGTAATGCCAGTAACCAACATGGCTACGGCATTACAGTGAAGGGCAGTGCTTACCTGCACGTTTATCGGCTGTGTAGCAGCCAACAAATGTGCGGGGAGGAGACTCGAGCATTGCGCTCAAGGAGATGCGGTATTCGGCCGAATACCGCAATGTACCGAGCATGCTCAATAAACACTAGTCTCTACTCTTTTAGGATGAAAAGTAGAATCTTCTTCTCATTTAACAGTCTGGCAGGTGTTTTTTCTTCTTTTTGACTCCACAAAACTCAGCCCCTTTGAACTGCAAGAATTGCTCTTGTCAAGGAACTCTTAACCAATGTTTGACATATATTTATGTTGGGAGGTGTTGGGGGCAGCCCGTAGTATTGCAGCCCATGCCCGCCTATGTCCTATTGTTCTTTAGACTTTCTTACCCTTCTGCTCCTTTCCAGCAGCTGGGTCTCGCTCACCCTCTGCTACCTTACCCAGGACCCAGAACTTGTGTCTTGTGCTGCCATCTCCGGACGGGCTTCTCTGCCTGTAGGGTGTTTACACTTCCTGGCTCTTAAAGGGCCAAAATACACATATCATAATCCAGCGTATGGCTGGCCGTCCCTAGGTTTTTAAGACACTATCCCGAGTGGGAGGGTGCCTGAGATTTAGGTATTCTAGCTTACTAGTGCTAGTGAATGTGTGCTTCTCTATGTCTGCATATGTACTGAATTTTGACTATTTACAGACTCTGTCCCTCCACTAACTGCCCTGACATCTGTCTGTTTACACTCATCTACCTGCCGTGACCTCGGACTTGTTTTATAGATACACACAAACTTTTCCATGCCTAGCCTGTAACCTAACTACAAGTATTGCCTGTTCTGTTAGTGCTTTGCACCAGAGACTCTGACTCCTGTGGATCAGCTGTTAACTTCACTAGTACTATTCCAAGAGGTAGCAGCTTGATGGCTCCTCCGCATCAAAGACCAGATCCCTGTATAGGGTTTAGAGGGTGAAAATCAGTGGACTGCCAGGACAACACCCTTAGGTCTAGATCTAAGCCAATATTGTTGGTTGGCACAATGGTTTTACGCCAACTGTCCGTTACACAGATTCACAGATTAGACTTGTTCAACCTAAAATATCAAGTCTAAACCTGCTATTTTTGTGGGAAAGAGGGGGCCCACATTCAGGTCTAATTCATCTGTGCTATATATTTGTTAGAGTAACACAGTGTGGTTACCTATTAGACCAGCCAAGTTTGGGAATAAAAGAATGCAAATGAGCGCTTAACAAGTTCTGCCTCTAATCCCACCAGATGTAAGGCAGCTATCCCTTTTTTCCCAGAATTCCAGAGGACCATGTATGGCCTATAAGTCTTCACATGCTGATTAAGGCACTGTCATGGAACCATGAACCAGACGCACAACAGAGATAGGTGGAATAAGAAGGCTTTATTGAAAATCAAGCCGTAGCTAAAGTCCAAACGGATGGCTAAACTGAAGCAGGGTCTTGCGTAGACGGAGGTCAGGAACCAGGAGGGTAGTCAGACGTAGCCAGGATCAGGAACCAACGGGGTAGTCAGACGAAGCCAGGATCGGGAACCAACGGGGTAGTCAGACGAGGCCAGGATCAGGAACCAGAAGCAGCAGCAGTCTTTGAAGCATGTGCACACAGGAGGACCAAGCAAGGAACTGAAGCCACAGACCTTCTATATATATGAGCTAGGCATCCAGCTCCTCCCAGTGGGAAGGAGGAGCCGCAGGGTGGGAGGCTACAAGAAACCCAGAAACCAAGATGGCCGCCAGCACATGTCAAACGAAGGAGAACAGTGAGAAGGTAAGACCATGACAGTACCTCCCCCTCAAGGGCCCCTCCTCCGCGGAGTAAGGAACGGTTTCAGAGGGAAGCGTGCGTGGAAGGCTCGGAGCAACGCAGGAGCATGGACATCTGTGGAGGGAACCCAGGAACGCTCCTCTGGACCATAACCACGCCAATGGACCAAAAACTGCAACCGACCGCGGACCAGGCGTGAGTCCAGGATATTGCTCACCTCATATTCCTCACGATTGCCCACTTGGACCGGACGGGGCCGAGGAACCGAGGAAGTGAAACGATTACACACCAATGGCTTCAACAGGGAGACATGAAACACGTTGGAGATCCGCATGCCAGGAGGAAGCGCAAGGGCATAGGCTACCGGGTTTACCCTGTGAAGCACTCGGAAGGGACCAACAAAGCGAGGCGCCAGCTTGGGAGTGGGCACTCGAAGGTTGAGGTTGCGGGTGGACAACCATACACGGTCTCCGACCTGGTAGGAAGGAGCGGGCGCTCGTCTGCGATTAGCCTGGAGTCTCTGGCGTTGCGCAGAGACCTCAAGGGACCTCTGGATCTGTACCCAAGAAGTACGTAGGACGGAAAGGTGATCCTCCACAGCCGGAGTATCCTGGGGAGAGAATACCTCCGGTAACACGGCAGGTTGGAACCCATAATTGGCCATGAAGGGAGACGTCCCAGAGGAAGAGTTCACCGCCGTGTTCCTGGCAAACTCAGCCCAAGGCAGGAGGTCAACCCAATTGTCTTGGTGATCGGAGACATAGCAACGAAGGAATTGCTCCAAGGCCTGATTGGATCGTTCTGCGGCCCCATTGGACTGAGGGTGGTAGGCCGAGGAGAAAGAGAGATGAATCCCCAACTGGGAGCAAAAGGCGCGCCAGAACCTGGACACAAACTGACTCCCCCGATCCGACACAATCTCCTTGGGCAAACCGTGCAACCGGAAGACCTCCCTGGCAAAAATCGAGGCCAACTCTTGTGCAGAGGGTAACTTCTTGAGAGGAACACAGTGGCACATTTTGGAAAACCGATCCACAATCATGAGAATGACCGTATGGCCTCGGGATGCAGGAAGGTCCACAATGAAATCCATCCCCAGGTGTGACCATGGACGCTCCCCGGTGGCTATGGGTTGCAAAAGGCCCAACGGAAGGTGCCGAGGGGACTTACTCTGGGCACAAACGGAGCATGCCGCTACATATGCGGCGATGTCGGAACGTAGAGAAGGCCACCAGAACAGACGTGAAACCGCCCAGGACAGCTGATTCTTTCCAGGGTGCCCCGCGGCCTTGGAGTTATGGTAGGTTCGCAACAACCGAGTGCGCAACTCCTCAGGCACAAAACATCTGCCGTTGGGTCTCCCAGAGGGAGCACCAGATTGAGCCGCCAAAATCTGCTCACCCAGAGGAGAGGTCAGGCTGGTGCGAATAGCAGCCAGGATCTGATTCGGGGGTATGACCGTAGTCGGAATCGACTCCTCCCCGGACAGCTCGGAGTACTGCCGTGATAAGGCATCCGCTCTGATGTTCTTGGAGCCGGGTAGGTAGGAGACCACGTAATTAAAACGTGACAAGAACAGAGCCCATCTGGCCTGACGCTGGTGTCAATCTCTTGGCCTCAGAGAGGTAGGTCAGATTCTTGTGGTCCGTCAGGATGAGAACCGGAACCACCGAGCCCTCGAGCAAGTGCCTCCATTCTTTAAGGGCCTGCACGATGGCCAATAACTCCCTGTCACCAATCTGATAGTTGCACTCCGCGGAAGACAGTTTCCGGGAGTAAAACCCACAAGGAAGCAGAGGACCCTCTGGTGTTCTACGCTGAGACAGGAGGGCGCCTACTCCCGTCTCAGACGCGTCCACCTCGAGGACAAAAGGCATCCCAGGGTTGGGATGCGACAGAATCGGAGCCGACACAAAGGCGGACTTTAGAGCCTCAAAAGCTCGGATGGCCTCGAGCGCCCAGACCTGAGGATTACTGCCCTTCCTGGTCAGATCCGTGAGAGGCTTGGCTAGCATGGAAAAGTCCCTGATGAACTTCCGATAATAATTGGCGAAGCCCAAAAAGCGCTGCAGGGCACGAAGCCCACTGGGCTGGGGCCACTGTAAGACAGCCGAAACCTTCTCAGGATCCATGGAGAACCCCTCAGCGGAAATGATGTAACCTAAGAAGGTTACCTGGGATCGGTGAAATTCGCATTTCTCAAGCTTACCGAACAGCTTGTTCTCTCGTAAACGTTGCAACACTCGTCTGACATCCAGAATGTGGGCCTCCATGGATGCAGAATATACCAAGATGTCATCCAAATAGACCACCACACACTGCTGCAACAGGTCACGGAAAACATCGTTGATGAATTCCTGGAAGACTGCGGGCGCATTGCACAACCCAAAGGGCATAACCAAGGATTCATAATGACCGGTCCTGGTGTTAAACGCGGTCTTCCACTCATCGCCCGCCTTGATCCTTACCAGGTTATATGCCGCCCTCAGGTCGAGTTTGGTAAAGACCGTGGCCCCTTTGAGGCGATCGAACAGCTCGGAAATCAAGGGTATCGGGTAAGCGTTCTTGATCGTGATGCGATTGAGACCCCTGTAGTCGATGCAAGGCCTCAACTCACCGCCCTTCTTTTTCACAAAGAAAAATCCAGCCCCTGCCGGGGACGAGGATTTGCGAATGTGTCCGCGTGAAAGCGCCTCCCTCACGTACTCCTCCATGGCCTCATTCTCCGCTACCGACAGTGGATAGACTTTGCCACGAGGAGGAACGGCACCAGATTGTAACTCTATGGCACAATCGTATGGGCGGTGCGGAGGTAGGGCAACCGCACGCACCTTATCGAATACATCCCGGTACTCCTCGTATTCAGGAGGCAACAGAGAGTCCGAGGAAGTACACAGCAACTTGACAGGCCCATGGATGCAACTAGCCCCACACTGCGGTGACCACGAGAGGATCTCGGCCGATCTCCAATCGAAAGTCGGATTATGCTCCTGGAGCCAGGGGTACCCCAAGACCACCGAGTAGTGTGGAGACGAAATAACCTGGAGACAGACCGACTCTCTGTGAACGGCACCAATGGCCATCCCCACTGGAAGGGTCTCCTGAGTCACGTGTGGCGGCAGAAGGGGTCTGCCGTCTATCGCCTCAAGAGCCAGTGGGGAACCTCGAGGCTGCAGAGGAATGGAATTGGCGGCGGCGAACACACTATCAATGAACAAGCCACCAGCACCAGAGTCCACCAACGCCTGGGTCGTCACCGAGCCCCCGACCCAGGAGAGGACAACAGTAATCAGTGGTTTGTCAACACGGGAAACCGGGGACGAGGAGACTCCACCCAAGATCTGCCCCCGACAGGATCTCAGGTGCGAGCGTTTCCCGGACGGTTCGGGCATGCCAACCGAAAATGCCCACCGAGACCACAGTACATGCATCGGCCCTCGCGTCTCCGGAGTACCCTCTCCCCCTCGGACAGGCGAGCAACCCCCAGCTGCATGGGTTGACCCCCAGACCAGTCATCCCCAGGAGGCGTTGGAGGAGAGGGAGGCACGGGTGGGACAGCAAACGTAGGCGCCAATCTGTTAGAAGGCCTCCGCAGGCTCTCCTTAAAGGAAGGTCTCTCCCTGAGTCTGGTGTCAATCAAAATCAGGAAAGAAATAAGGGACTCGAGCTCCACTGGTAGGTCCTTGGCTGCAATCTCATCCTTCAAGGCATCCGAGAGACCATGAGAGAAAGCAGCGACCAGAGCCTCATTATTCCAGCCCACCTCTGCTGCCAGGGTACGAAACTCAATGGCGTATTCAGCTACGGATCGTGAACCCTGTCTGATGGACATAAGGAGCTTCGCAGCAGAGGCAGCACGAGCCGGCACATCGAATACCTTCCGAAGAGAAGCAACAAAACCGGAAAACTCGGCAACCACCGGATTGTTGTTCTCCCATAAAGGGCTGGCCCAGGCCAAGGCCTTGTCCGAGAGCAGCGAGATCAAGAAGCCCACCTTTGATCTCTCAGTAGGAAAGGCATGTGGCAGCAACTCGAAATAAATGGCCACCTGGTTAAGGAAACCTCGGCACTGAGTTGGCTCTCCCCCAAAGCGCTGTGGAAGGGGGGCAGAACCGGTCATACCCCGAAACACCGCAGGTGCAGCAACAGGTGTCGGGGTAGACTCTGGCGCAACAACCGGAGCGGCAGTAGGAGCGGGCCCAGGAGCGACAACCGACCCATCGGCAACGGAAGCTAAATGAGCCGTGCGTTCAAGCAGGGTTTGTAACGCCACAGCGAACCGACCCAACAGGTGATCCTGCTGATCAAGTCTGGCAACCAGCGTAGGTAGCGAGGATGGCCCTGTACCGTCAGAATTCATGGCTTGGTCCTAATGTCATGGAACCATGAACCAGACGTACAACAGAGATAGGTGGAATAAGAAGGCTTTATTGAAAATCAAGCCGTAGCTAAAGTCCAAACGGATGGCTAAACTGAAGCAGGGTCTTGCGTAGACGGAGGTCAGGAACCAGGAGGGTAGTCAGACGTAGCCAGGATCAGGAACCAACGGGGTAGTCAGACGAAGCCAGGATCGGGAACCAACGGGGTAGTCAGACGAGGCCAGGATCAGGAACCAGAAGCAGCAGCAGTCTTTGAAGCATGTGCACACAGGAGGACCAAGCAAGGAACTGAAGCCACAGACCTTCTATATATATGAGCTAGGCATCCAGCTCCTCCCAGTGGGAAGGAGGAGCCGCAGGGTGGGAGGCTACAAGAAACCCAGAAACCAAGATGGCCGCCAGCACATGTCAAACGAAGGAGAACAGTGAGAAGGTAAGACCATGACAGGCACTCTCTATCCCCAAGGAAAATAGGACCGGTTTTTAAGGATTCGATTTCTAGCACAATTGTACATCTTCATATTTTGGTCACTCTGTTGATAGTATAGATTGAATTTGTGTTTTATACTTTGTCTTGTCCAAATTGTATGCCATTCCTGAACTGATATGTTCAAAAACAGAAAAAAAACACTGCAGAACAAGAAACAACTGAGGCAAAATAATGCCTATTATATACTATATTATATGTCTATTATATACTATATTATCTTGCTATTTTGTACATTGTTTCTTAAAGGGGTTGTTTCATCATGGACAATGGGGGTATATCCCCCAGCTGTGGGACCCACGCCTATATCGAGAACGGAGCCCCGCAAGGTGGCTAGAGTACCACCACCAAGCCAGCTACCCATAGAAGTAAATGGGAGTGCTCGGCTATTTTCGCCGGCCCCATAGAAAATGAATGGAGGGCGGCTGCGCATGTGCAATGGGCCCACTGGTCACACCTAGGGGATACCCTTACCCCTCTAGAGGTATCTACGAAATATGTCACTCTTTTTGAGTAAGTAAATGTGACACCAGCTGCGGTAAAGCAGCGGAAGCACAAGGCTCCCTTTGTAAGATGGAAAGTGCCCAAATGTAGGGAGGCCAGAGTGGTGTAAAATTGGCCTCAAAATCCCTAGAAATGATGAATGCACTTGTCACTTTGCTCCTACCTTTAGTTATGGTTTGAATCCCAGATGTGGTGGTCAGAAGCAGTGCAAAGGGGGAGGGTAAACGGAACTTGGATGGTGTAGAATAAAGGTGAGTCCAGACTTGAGTAAACGTTGAACAGTTGCTTTTACTTGTAAGAAATGATAATCCATACAGTTTCCAGTAATTGTATTGGCTTGGTCTCCAGCAGGCTTTAGTAATACTTTGGCTGGCAAACTGTCACTGCAAATAAACTCTTCTCTTCTGTATTCTTTTTGTAACTCTCTCAGCTCAGCTATGTCAGTAGTAATCAATCCTAGGAACTTCTTATCCTGGCAATTAGTACCTCAAGCTTCGACTGCCTTCCCCTAGCAGGGGTTTACAGGAACTCTGCTCACAACCTCTCCCCAGGAGGGGGAAAGCTAGACTGACTAAACCTGCCTAGGCTCCTCCTCTCTTACTGCTGTGCTCCCTCTAGAGGGAGAGAGAATGGACAATCCAGTCCATCCCATGTAGCTAACTCTGCCAAGTATATACTTGACCAGGTTATTACATGAGTAATATAGTTACATAGGAATAAATAGGAATACATATGCACAATTATATGAAATACATTTTATAACATAAGTTAGCCCATAAGAAGTGGTAGCAAGGTGCAAACAGGAGTGGTAATGGCACTCTGGGGCATTACACATGCACAATGCGCTCCCCTTCACTTGCGGGGCACTGTTCTCGATATAGATGCAGGTCCCAGCGGTGAGACCCGCACCTATAAGACAATGGAGGCATATCCTAATGATATGCCCTCATTGTCCATGATGAGACAAATCCCATTATGTAATATATGAGATTAGCTGAACCCTCTCTTACTTCTCCTTAGTTTTCCCAACAATTATTTTGTTTTATTTAATCAGTTCCAAAATATTATTATTTGTGATTTTGCACTAAAACTTTATGGTTCAGTCAGGCTTAAAATTATATTCATTTTACTATATCTGATAAGCGATCAACCAGTGAGTCACACACTGCTTTATGTCACTGCTCGATGTCACTGCTTGATAGACTACAATAAGATTACAACCCCATGAGAGTATTTTAACGGAGATTATGATTATTCTGTTATTCCGTGATAGACTATTGTAGAAGAAACATAACAGTGGATGTGAGAATCTTACCTTCATAAAAGTGAGAGATAGAAGACAATGTAAGGTAAGAAATTAATAGAATTCTATATGAACTGCACATTATTAATAATAACAATATGTCATTAATGAATAACTGAAATTTTAACTTTTGCTATAAAAATGTGGAATTTAACTTATAATTGAATTATTAAATACTTTATAATCAATCATACTTTTTTATTAATAAATTCTATCATCTTTAATAACAATATCTGCATGGAGTTTGTATGTTCTCCCCGTGTTTGCGTGGGTTTTCCCCACACTTCAAAGACATACTGATAGGGAACTTAGATTGTGATCCCCATTGAGGACAGCGTGATGTTAATGTCTGCAAAGCGCTGCAGAATATGTCAGCGCTATATAGGGGTCCATTCACGCGTCCGTGGAATGGGTCCGCATCCGTTCTGCAACTTTGCAGAACAGGTGTGGACCCATTCATTTCCAACACATTGTGCTATCCGCATCCGCATTTTCAGTCCGCGGCTCCATAATTCTGGTCCATGGCTCCCGAAAAAAATGGAACATGTCCTATTCTTGTCCGCAATAGCGGACAAGAATAGGCATTTCTCTAGGGGTGCCGGGCCGGTGTATTGCCGATCCGCTAATACACTACGGATGTGTGAATGGACCCTTAGTGCATAAAATAGATAAAGACTGAACGCTGATGTGAACTCAGCCTTACTGAACATAATTTCTAGTAAAAAGGACGCCCCCCCCCCCAAGGGACAGAAATAAGCATGATTTTTTAATTAAATTAAGTAATTGGGAAGGATGAACAGTACACAAAAATCAATAAATCGGACAATACCTTGAATTTAGCTAAAAGAAAACAGATGTCTACTAAATTCAGTCAAAGAAATGGAGAGGAAAGGAATGTGTCAGGAAAACATAATGATCCTTTATTGATTCAGGAAATGAAACCTTAGGCCTCATGCACACGACCGTTGTTGTGTTCCGTTCCGCAAAATGGGGTTCCGTTGTTCTGTGATCCGTTTCCGTTTTTGTTTCCGTGTGTCTTCCTTTATTTTTGGAGGACTACCAGACATAAAGGAAGGTAACAAAAAAGTCTAAGACAGGTTTGCCATGGAAATGATAGGAATAAAACGGACGCGGATGACAATCTTGTGTGCCTCCGTGTTTTTTAGCTATCCCATTGACTTGAATAAGTCCGCGAACCGTTTTCCGCGGACAAGAATAGGACAGTTTATATTTTTTTGACGGACTGGAACCACGAATCACGGACGCGGATGGCAAACGGTGCACTATCCACATTTTCAACGGCTCCATAGAAATGAATGGGTCCGCACCTGAAACGCTAAGATCGGCGGAACGGACGCAGAAGCAAACAACGGTCGTGTGCATGAGGCCTTAAACTGAGACTTCTAAGAAATTGGCTGCACCCCTATTGGCTGTTTACATCCGATCGAAGGGGAGATTCAGTGGCAGCCATGTAGGCATCCAGAACAACACCGCGGCCAGGGAGCAGGTAAGTATAATCCATACAGTTTTCACCTTCCTGCCCAGGCCATTTTTTGCTAATCTGACATGTGTCAATTTATGTGGTAATAACTTTGGAATGCTTTTATTTATCCAAGCCATTCTGAGATTGTTTACTCGTGACACATTGTACTTCATGACATAAATTTGAGTCAATATATTTCACCTTTATTTATGAAAAAATCCCAATTTTACCAAAAATTTTAAAAATTCACAATTTTCAAAACTTTTAATTTCTCTACTTTTAAAACAGAAAGGGATACCTCACGGGGAATATTAAGTAATAAATATTTGATATGTCTAATTTATGTTTGCATCATTTTGCAAACGTCATTTTATTTTTGGGGATGTTAGAAGGCTTAGATTTTTAGAAGCAATTCAAAAACATTTTTAATTTTTATTTTCCAAAATCCACTTTTTAAGGAGCAGTTAAGGTCTGAAGTCACTTTGTGGGGCTTACATAATAGAAACCACCCATAGATGACCCCATTGTAGAAACTACACCCCTCAAGTTACTCAATACTGATTTTACAAACTTTGTTAACCCTTTAGGTGTTCCACAAGAATTAAAGGAAAATGAAGATGAAATTTCAAAATTTACCTTTTTTGGCAGATTTTCCATTTTAATCCATTTTTTTCTTTAACACATCGAGGGTTAACAGGTAAACTGATGTAAGGGCGCTCGGCAGGGCGCAGAAGAAAAGGATTGCCGCATGGTTTTTGGAAGGCAGATTTTGCTGGACTGGTTTTTAGACACCATGTCCCATTTGATGCACCCCTACAGTAGATATTCCCAAAAGTGACCCCATTTTGGAAACTAGGGGATAAGGTTACAGTTTTTTTGGTACTATTTTGGGATACATATGATTTTTAATCGCTCTATATTATGTTTTTTTGAGGCAAGGTAACCAAAAAATGCCTGTTTTGGCACTGTTTTTATTTTAAAATGTTTACAATGTTCATCTGACAGGTTAGATCATGCTCTATTTTTAGGAGAGCAGGCTGTTCTGGACGCGGTGATATCAAATATGTCTACTTTCTTAGTTTTTTTGTTTCAGTTTTACATATGTTTTTGTGGTTCCATTTTCTGAACGCCATATTTTTTTATTTTTCTGTAATTCTTCTTGTGCAGGGGCTCATTTTTTGCAGAAAGAGTTGATGTTTTTATTGGTACCATTTTTGGGTATATATGATTTTTTGATCATTCATTGTTACACTTTATGAGGCAAGGTGACCAAATAAATTTGTTGTTTTGGCACAGTTTTTTTTTTTATTTATTTTTACACATAAGGTTTTATGTCACGTGATATTATTATAGAGCTGGTCATTACGGACGTGGAAATACCTAATATGTATACTTTTTCTTATTTATTTAAGTTTTACACAATAATAGCATTTTTGAAGCATAAAAAAAAAGATGTTTTAGTGTCTCCATAGTCTGAGAGCCATAGTTTTTTTTATTTTTTGACTGATTATCTTAGCTAGGGGCTCATTTTTTGCGGGATGAGATGATGGTTTGATTGGTTCTATTTTGGGGGGCATATGCCATTTTGATCGCTTGATGTTGCACTTTAAATTATGTTTTTATTAAAAATTTTTACGGTGTTCACCTGATGAATTAGGTCATGTGATATTTTTATAGAGCAGATTATTATGGACATGGCAATATCTAACATATCTACTTTTTTTTTCACTTTAACACAATAATATCCTTTTTGAAGCAAAAAAAAAAAATATCATATTTTAGTGTCTCCATGATCTGAGAGTCATATTTTTTTTTTTTTTTTTGGGCGATTGTCTTAGGAAGGGTCTCATTTTTTGTGGGATGAAGTGACGGTTTGATTGGTACTATTTTGGGGGCCATATGCCTTTTTGATAGCTTGGTATTGCAATTTTTATGATGTAAGGTGACAAGAAATGGCGTTCTTGGCACTGTTTGTATCTTTTTTTTTTTACTGTGTTCACCTGAGGGGTTAAGTCATGTGATATTTTTATAGAGCTGGTTGTTACGGATGCAGTGATACCTAATATGTATACTTTTTTTTATTTATTTCACTTTAACACAATAACTGCATTTTTTAAACCAAACAAATGATGTTTTAGTGTCTCCATGTTCTGAGAGCAATAGTTTAAATTTTTTTAGGTGATTGTCTTCTGTAGTGGTGATTTTTTTGTGGGATGAGGTGATGATTTTATTAGTACTATTTTGGGGGGCGTACCCCCTTTGGATCGCTTGGTGTTGCACTTTTTGTGATGTAAGGTGACAAAAATAGCATTTTTTTTTTAAACAGTTTTTATTTTAGTTTTTTTACGGTGTTTATCAGACAGGGTGAATCATGTGATATATTTATAGAGCCGGTCGTTATGGATGCGGCGATACCTAATATGTGTGTGTTTTCTTTTCTTTTTTTCAATTTTTTTTAATATAAAATCAAGGAGAAAGGGGAGGTTTTTTTTCTTTTTTTCACTTGAAACTTTATTTTTTTAATTAAAAACTCTTTTTTTTTAAACTTTACTTCTGTCCCAGTCTGGGACTTTACTTTTGGGGGTCTTATCCCCTCTGCAATGGATTACAATACATCTGTATTGTAATGCATTGCCTGTTAGTGTATTACACTGAGTCATACACTAACAGGTTGCCTAGGAGACGGGCCTGAGGCTGGATCTCCTGGGCACCCATAGAAGACGGGTCCTGATGCCGTGCAAGGCATTAAGCAGCCTCTGCATGGCATTGGGCTGCCTTCTCACCCATCAGGTACCCGCCACAGCAGATCGCGGACTTGATGGGCTCCCTCACCCACCGCAAATCCCATCTATGCTGCGGTCAGCGCTGATTGTGGCATAGAAGGGGTTAATCCACCGCATCGGCTTGTACGGCTATCAGGGACTTCTGGGCCCCAGCAGTGATCGGGCCCACACTGCTTCGGTGCCCGCCAGATCACCATGACGTAATAGTACGTCAAAATGCGGGAACGCACCTGCCGCCATGACGTACTATTACGTCATATGTCGGGAAGGGGTTAAAGAGGTATCCAGGATTTTAACATTTATTCCTATTCTCAGGATAGTTCATCAATATCAGATTGTTAGGAATCTGACACCCAGCACCACCATCCATGTTTTATGCAGCCACCATCACTGAAAACATCTAATTTCTGAGGATAGGTCATCAATATTGAAATACTGGACAACTACATAAATGAATTAATAATAATACCTTTTTTTTTTTTTTTTCATTCAAGATGGATACTGATGATCTAAACCTGACCTTTTCTGATACAACTCCAGATTGCTGGTAAGTTTATATTCCTCATACATTCCTCCACAGTAAATACTGTTTAATTGAAATTAGCTTTAAATGAAATGGTTAAAAACAAAAATTTATTCAGGTCCAAATGTATTCTAATTTCTACCCAAACAAGTGCTACAGTTAGCCAGAAAATTGGTATGTGACACTGGGAGGTCTCATAGGAAACTTTTTTTCTCTCTAGTCTTTCTCTCTTTTTTATTTTTAATCTCTTTATTAGTGATGAGCAGCAAAGGCAATATTCAAATTTGCGATATATCCCAGAATTTGTGGTCTCCAGTCATTATTTTCATGATTGCAAAAATCGGCAATCGGAAAATTTGCGTTAAAATTTAGCGATACGAAAATTTGCGATCAACATCACTCCTAAAGTCAAAGATATTTGCCTTCTCATTGGCCTACAAGCAAGAAGCAGTGAGGGATCATGGGTACTGATGAAAAAAAAATCGAGAATTTTGCGATTACAAAGATATAGCACTATATTCTAGATATTCGTAAATTCTCGAAGTGCCAATATTCGCTATAAAAATTAGCGATTAGAATATTTGTGATCAACACTGTTCTTTATCACAATGACAGCAATAGTAAATAATATCACTGACATGTATAGTGATGGGTAAACACATGGTTGTAGGTTTTAACAAACAAAAGTGGAAAAACACCATGAGGTTTGTTATTCTTTTTAAAATAAAATAAAAACTTCCAAAATGATCCTTTATAGCAGCCAGATTTGTTATTTTTATAAACAAAACGTTCAAAATGTATGCCTCTAAGGGGTAAATTCTTGGTAGTGCCAGAAGAAAACAGTGGCTAGTTTTGAACAGGCATCCAAAATTATTCCTTAATGGAGCAGATGCCTTTCTGTATTTAAACATATAAATGTTAATGTCAGAATAAATAGTGGCTTATCAAGAAATACCCCCTTTTTTGGGGGCAATAGCAGTACAATGTACAAGCGTAAGCTGTGTAGGAGTAATTGTAGCAGCAATAGTAGAGGCAGCTATAGCAGAATGGCATGGAACTTAATAGACGAGACAGTAGATGTAATTGTAGTGACAGAAGGGGGAGCAGCAGCTGTTGCGCCTGCAGTAGATATACTGTACAGTATGGCACATGATGGCAGATTGGCAGGTCGACAGTAGCAATGGCATAATCAAGCTGGTAAATCTATTCATCATCCTCAGTTTGCATGTGTAAAAATCTTCAGAAATGATGCCATGCCTTTTGATAAATGTGATGTTTTGTGCACTTGTGGAAGTTTGAAGTTTGAAGTTTGTGTATGAAATTGCCACCTGCTGCACTGAAAACTCTCTCTAAGATGACACTGAAGGTTGGACAAGACAAGTTCAATGAGAGCAAACTGGGCCAGTTATCGTCACTGTTCCAATCTGCCTGCTTAGAAGTCCATGGGGTCAGGGAAGAGGGTATGCGCCGGGGAATGGCCACAGTCCAGGTAGGACAAAACTTGAAAAAACTGCCCCATTATTTTTAATACATGTGGGAGCAGAAATGGCTGAGAGCACTAACAAGCCTCCTACTCAGACCCTCAGGCAGGTGCCTGCTCACTGAGAGCTGTGACAAGCTGAGTACAGAGTACAATATTGCCTCCCTCGTGTTATCAGAAAACCATTTCTCCATTTTAGTTTGATAGTGATGATCAAGAACTATGGTCCAGAACTATCATCCAGTAATCATTAGTTTACTTGATGGTGAAATGCCTAAATGCACATAAGCAAGCAAGCACAGATTGCCATACTCACGAGCATCACAGTTTACCCAGTTCTTTCAGGTTTCCGAAACCCCACCACCACTACTGTGATGATTGGTCATTAGAGATGAGCGAATCGAAACTGACAAAGTGGAATTCGATCCGAATTTCAGGAATTCATCGATTTGCACTAAATCCAAATTTCCTCACGATTCGTGGTAACGAATTGCATTTTTCCTAAAATGGCTGCTGCACATGTGAGGACATGGAGAAAGGAACTCTGGAAAGGCGGGATCACCCATAATGCCATGCATGCCATGCAGGGGACCCCTGCTGTTAGATACTTAAGTATCCCCCCCAAAGCTCAGTGACAGATAGTGATGGCCTTGCGGTTCACCGGTCGTTTTGCGGCAAATTTTGCTTGTTCGCGATTCACCGAACATGCAAACATATGTCGATATTTGCGCGCACCATATTCTTTTGCATGACCCATGACACATCCATCAGGTGGGACAGGACATCCAATTGAGACGTTTCAGCACATGGACACACCCCCTACCCTATAAATTAACCCGATCTGCCGCCATTTTACATTCTGTGTGGAGCCAGTGTAGGGAGAGGTTGCTGTGTGGAGCAGGAACAGACTGTTAGGGACACCAAACGCTAGCTAATAGGGCCACAAAAGTTCTTTTAAGGACTGGTATAGGTGTGCTATCGATAGGTGTGATACACAAAGGGGTGTGAAATTTTATATATTATACTTTATAACATAGAAAGACTATTATAGTGCATTTGTATTGTGCAGCTATTTGTGTGCGGTTCTGCTGCAGTACCAGAGCTATATAGAGGGACAAACGCTAATGGAATAACTAATTGCAACTGATTAAGGGGTGCAATATAACTGATTCCCCAAATAACTGATTGAGGGGTGTTATACACCGGCTTCCACCAAATATTGATTGAGGCCTGCGATACACCGGATTCCACCAAATATTGATTAAGGGGTTTGCTATACCGGCTTCCAGCAAATAGTCATTAAGGGGTTCTATATACCTGTTTCCACAAAATAGTGATAGAGGGGATTGATATACTGGCTTCCACCTAATATAGATTAAGGCCTTTGATACACCGGGTTCCATCAAATATTGATTAAGGGGTTTTATATACCGGCTTCCAGCAAATACTCATTAAAGGGTTCTATATACCTGTTTCCACAAAATACTGATAGAGGGGATTGATATACCGGCTTCCACCAAATAGAGATTGAGACCTGCGATACACCGGCTTCCACCAAATATTGATTAAGGGGTTTGATATACCAGCTTCTAGCAAATACTCATTAAGGGGTTCTATATACCAGTTTCCACAAAATACTGATAGAGGGGATTGATATACCGGCTTCCACCAAATAGAGATTGAGACCTGCGATACACCGGCTTCCACCAAATATTGATTAAGGGGTTTTAATTTACCAGCTTCCACCAAATATTGATTAAGGCCTGCAATATACCTGCTTACACAAATACTGCTCTTCTATAGGGACTTTGTCACAGGTTCATTTTGAAAATGACAGGCAGTGGAAGAGGCAGCCCATTCCACAAGGGTGGCAGGGGTCGGGCAGGTGCACCTGGCCGGAGCCTAAGTGGAAAGTTGGAGAAGGTGTGTGCGATTACATCAAACGACGCACCAGAGTTGGTTGAGTGGCTCACTCAGCCTTCCGCTTCTGCACCCTCCTCACTCTCTGCTGTGTGCACCCCCAAAGACATCACCACCACCACCATAGTCCCTCCACTCGAGTCAGAGTTTTTATTTTACCATCTATTCCAAGACCTTACTGATCAGCCATTCTTGGCACCGGATCAGGAAGAGGAGGTAGCAACAGCCACCACCCAGCGGTCTGACGACAGTACCCAGATCAGCCCAAGGACAGAGGTCCCCGCTGTTGCTGCTTACTCTGAGATCTCTAATGTCAGTGGTGGTGAAGGTGACGTTGATGATATGTCGATGGATGTCACGTGGGTGCCCACAAGAGAGGAAGAGGAGGGGAGTTCAGAGGGAGAGACAGAGCAGCAGATAGGGGGTAGAAGGAGGAGAAGCAGGCGGAACTCGCAGTGCTCAGGAGACAAAAAGCAGACTGCAAATCTATCTGGAGTGAGCTATCCACCATGCACGGTCACATCTTGCCCTCCCAGGACGCCGGCACATTACTCCGCAGTGTGGGCTTTTTTTAATGTGTCAGCTGCTGACAATAGTGTTGCCATCTACAGCCTGTGCTGTCAACACATAAGTCGCAGTAAGCCCAACACTCACCTAGGGACGACAGCCTTAAGAAGGCACCTGGCCTCCCATCACCGAGCCCAGTGGGAGCAACACCATCAGAACCCACAAAGCCACACTCCCGGCGCTCCACGTCCTGCCTCTTCTCCTTCTCCTCTCTCCTCCCATTTGTCCTCCACCTTCCCCTGTGCCGTTGTCACGTTCATCTGGCAAAAGACAGGCTTCTGTGGCCCAAATGTTCAAACGTAAAAAGATGATGACGCCGGATAACCCTCTTGCCCAATGGCTGACCGCCGGCTTGTCGGAACCGCTAGTCCGCCAACTACATAAAAACTGGTGGACTCGGAGGCCTTTAGAAAATTTGTGGCCATTGGCACACTGCAATGGAAGGTCCCCGGGAGGAAATATTTCTCCCAGAAGGGCATCCCAGAGCTATATGGCCATGTTCAGCGGCAAGTGAATGTATCTCAGACTGGCACACAGTGTCAGTGCCAAGATACATCTGACCACAGACATGTGGTCTAGAAAACACAGGCAGGGAAGGTACATAACTTTTACTGCCCACTGGGTGAACCTTCTGACGGCTGTCAAGCATGTAACCCGTGGCACCCGTGTGGATTTGGTGTTACCGCCACGGACTGCATGCAGGCCAGCCTCTTCTTCTCCTCCTCCTACTCCATCCTCCGTCTCCTCCTCGGCTGACTCCTCCTGTTCCACTGCTACCGCCTCTTTTGCAGCGCCCCCCAAGCTCCCCAGAACCTATTCGACGTGGCAGGTGAGACGATGCCATGCTGTGCTGCGGCTGTTGTGCCTGAAAGCCAAGAGCCACAACGTACCTGCACTGCTTTTAGCTCTGCAGTCACAGGCTGATCAGTGGCTTAACCTGCTCAATATGACAGTTGGCAAAGTGGTGTGCAACAACAGTGCCAATCTGCTGAGCGCACTGAAACAGGGCAAAATTGCACACGTGAAGAGCAGGCTTTGAGGGGGACTTTAAACTTTTATGGGAACCCTGGTGTTGTCCGTGGCTGGGGGGAGGAGACCGAGGAAGACATTCTTCTGGATGATGAGCAGGAGCCAGGGCACTCCACAGCTTCCAATTTAGTGCAAATTGGGGCCTTCATGCTCCAGTGTTTGAAGAGGGACCCCGTATAAAAAGCATAAAGGGCAAGGACAACCTAGTGTACCTCCAGCCACATAATGACTTGCTCATTTCTGTACGGTGAATGCCTAATGTTTGGGGCCTGTACTCCACTGGCCTACAGTAAAATTGTTATCCAATGACCATCTAATATACCTCCAGCCACATAATCACTTGATCTTTTCTGTACGTTAAATGCATAATTTTTGGGGCCTGTACTCCACTGACCTGTTATAAAATTGTTATCCAATGACCGTCTAATATACCTCCAGCCAGATAATCACTTGATCTTTTCTGTATGGTGAATGCATAATTTTTGGGGCCTGTAATCTAACTGGCCAAATTGTTATACGGTGACCGCCTAATGTACCTCGAGCCACATAATCACAATTTATTTTGTCAGGTAAATGCCTAATTTTTAAGGACCATACTCCTGTGGCCTAAAATAAATTTTTTGTAGGCTCCAGCAGGGCACATTTTTGAGACTTTCCCTTTAAGACACATAAAAATGGCCCATGATTAAAATACATATTTTTTGTGGGAATTTTTGTCATTGATCCCTCTCTTGTATGTCACTGTCCATGTTTTGGGACTATTTGTGCACTTCTATTAAGTTTTGGGGGCTGCAAATATAACCTAAAGGTTTTTTAAGGTTCGCCTGCCATTAAAGTGAAAGAGGCCCGCCGTGAACTTGCGGTTCGCAAACATTTGATTGCGTTCGTGAATGGTCCCGGCCGATGTTCGTCCATCACTAGTGACAGGCCAGCATTATCCACAATCCTGATGCCACAGACCAGCATCAGAATGTTCTGTGTGTGCAGAGGTAACATAGCCCCACTCCCCAGCCTTTGCCTGCACTTGATCCAGGTTGCTGTGCCCAAACATCAGACTGGAATGACTGGGCCTTCTGCTGCATCTGACTCACAGGCTCTGACCTCAGCTTCAGGACTGCAGGAGCTCCCAGGACCCTCGTATTAAAGCACCTGTTAAGTCCATCTAGTAAGAAGCATGCAGCAGTGTCTGTGGAGGAGGGGGTGCAGGGCTGCTGGGGTCACACTCTCATTGTAGCAGCCCTGCACTGCCCTCAAGTATTGATCGCCATTGAACTGTGAGTTCCCACTGTCAGGCCTGTGTTTCCCCTGTGCCCCCTCCTGTGTGCTCCATGTGTATGCTCCCTGTGCCACTGTGTGAGCTCCTTGTGTCCTGTGGGCTCCCTGTGACTGCAGGGCACAACCAAATGGTATGCTCAAGTGGTGCTTGTGACGTGTCCGTGCTGTGTTCAATTACCACATTGCTATCTGGGCCCTAGAGGGCTCTAGTTAAACTAATGAAGACGAAATTGTTTGGGTGGTCTGCATTGTTAATGGGGGGGGGGGGGGGGCTTTGGAGTATAGATTATGAACCTGAGTCCAAATTATAAGTGTCTTTTTTTTTTATTCAGTACGTTGGGAGAGCAGACCAGGACTGCTAATAAAGGAATCTAAAAAGCTATGTCACACATTGTGGCCATATCACAGCCAGATACCCCTTAATAGTGTCCTCCACAGATCCCCCATAACAGTGTGTCGTCCACTGATCCTCAATAACAGTAGGACATCCACAGATCCCCATAACAGTGGGACATCCACAGGTCCCCCATAACAGTGTGACGTCCACAGATCCCCCATACTAGTGTGTCATCCACAGATCCCCCTTAACAGTGTGACATCCACAGATCCCCCATAACAGTGTGTCATCCACACATTCCCCATAACAGTGTGCATGCGCAGCATTTACTGCTATATAATTTCTAAAAATAGCAGAGCCAGTGATCAGCTATTATCAGAACACTCATAGCATAATGGAGGATGACCGTGCATGCACACTGTGCTTTCCCTTCACTCCAGGGGCCCAGATGGGACAAGACCTTTTTTTCAGCTTGTGGTTTTATAAACTGCACCATGGAAAAACAGAAGTGCCCTGGCCATTCATAACACAGGGTCCATGTCCACAATTCCGATTGAAAAGGGAAGGAATGAAAATCTACACCAAGACTGCATCAAAAAATGTTTTAGAAAATTATTCAGAAATGGACCCGACTAGAGGGACTCCATACTGGACTTAGTATTAACCAATAGACCTGACAGAACAACAGATGTGCAGGTTGGGAGACATCTGGAAAATAGTGACCTATAAAGTAACCTTCCAATTGCCATTCAAAAGAGTGTTTCTTCAGAGAGGAACAAAAATACCAAACTTCAAAAAAGCTAAATTTAGCAAACTAAGAAAGGTCACAGGCCTAACTAACTGTGACAAAGTCCTCAAAAATTTAAAATACAGTCACAAAATGGATAATTTTAAAAGCATCCTAAAATCTAATTGTGAAAGGGGCATACCATATGGGAATAAAAGGTTAAGGAACAAGAAAATGTGGATAAATAAAATTGTAGAAAAAGCAATAAATGACAAAAAAAAAGCATTTAAAACACTAAAACAGGAGGGTAGCGAGGAAGCACTTAAAAACTATAAGGAAAAAAATTGAATATGTAAAAATCGAATAAAAGCAGCCAAACTAGAAACCAAGGGATTAATTGCCACAGAGAGCAAAACTAACCCTAAAATGTTCTTCAATGATATAAATGGTAAAAATTATAAATCTGAAGGTGTCGGCCCTCTTCAGAGTAATGAGGGGGGAGTTGCAGAGAGTAATGAGGAGAAAGCAAAGCTATTAAATATTTTTTTCTCCACTGTATTCACTGAAGAAAATAAACTGTCAGATGAAATGCAGAATGTAAAATTCAATTCCTCATTAAAAGTGCCCAGTCTGACCCAGGAAGAAGTACAGCGGCGCCTTAAAAAGATTAAAATAGACAAATCGCCAGGACCAGATGGCATAGACCACCATATCCTAAGATAATTAAGTAATGTCATAGCTAAACCCTTATTTCTGATATTTAAGGACTCTATACTGACAGGGAGTGTGCCACAAGATTGGCACATAGCAAATGCGGTGCCAATATTCAAAAAGGGTCAAAAAACAGAGCCAGGAAACTATAGGCCGGTACGTTTAACATCTGTCCTGGGTAAACTGTTGGAGTACCTCAATGAAAATAAGCAAATAACGCCATATCAGCATGGCTTCATGAGGGATCGGTCATGTAAAACTAATTTAATCAGTTTCTATGAAGAGGTAAGTTCTAGACTTGCCCGAGGCAAATCAATGGATGTCGTATATCTGGACTTCTACAAAGCATTTGACACTGTACTGCATAAAAGGATAAAAATTTTACTGTAGGCCACTGGAGTACAGGCCCCAAACATTAGGCATTCACCGTACAGAAAAGATCAAGTGATTATGTGGCTGGAGGTATATTAGACGTTCATTGGATAACAATTTTACTGCAGTCCAGTGTACTACAGGCCCCAAAAATTATTAATTTACCGTACAGAAAAGATCAAGTAATTATGTGGCTGGAGGTAGATTACACTGTCATTGGATATCAATTTTACTGCAGGCCAGTGTACTATAGGCCCCAAAAATTATTCATTTAATGTACAGAAAAGAACAAGTAATTATGTAGCTGGAGGTAGATTTCACGTTCATTGGATATTAATTTTACTGCAGGACAATGTACTACAGGTGTGCGGCGTCGGCGCTCCTGAACATAGAAGTCCAATGGCTTAGGTAGGTTTAGCGTAGGACCAGTCTGACCTGAGACCTTCTTGGCGCTTGGTAGGTGGGCTCAGATGTGTTTTGATCAAAATATATTGGCTAAGTGTCTCAGATATTATCATATCAGAGTGAGGACTTTGTCCATATATAATGCTTGCATCTACTTTACTAAGTGCATTATTATCTTATTTCTGTAATTTTCTTCAATAATATGTCCAATGATATCTGCAAATTTATATATCATATTGTGCAGGATGTTTTTACCTTAGTTTTTTCTGTGATTTTTTTGTCTATGTAGTATTTGCTTGAGGGAGTGGCACCTTCAAGTGTGAATGCACACCTATTTTATCTTGGGAGTAACATTCCTTTGCACTTTTGACCTTCCTATCCAATAGAGCGCCTTGATTAGGTGGTACATATAGGTGTGCTTGCTAATCTTCCCATCGGTTGCTTGACGCACATGGAGGTGACTAGGAGCAGCACACCATATGTGCAGCGTCTTAGCTCCTGAACATAGAAGCCCAATAGCTTAGGTAGGTTTAGCATAGGACCTGCCTGACCTGAGACCACCTTGGCACTCGGTAGGCGGGCTCAGATGTGTTTTTATCAAAATATATGGGCTAAGTGTCTCAGATTTTATCATATCAGAGTGAGGACTTTGTCCATATATAATGCTTGAATCTGCTTTACTAAGTGCATTATTATCTTATTCCTGTGATTTTCATTAATTTACTACAGGCCCCAAAAATTATTCATTCACCGTACAGAAAATAATACATAAGTATGTGGCAAGAGGTAGATTACAAGGTCATTGGATATCAATTTTACTGCAGGCCAGTGTACTATAGGCCCAAAAATTATTCATTCAACGTACAGAAAAGAACAAGTAATTATGTGGCTGGAGGTAGATTTCACAGTAATTGGATATCAATTTTACTGCAGGCCAGAGTACTACAGTCCCCAAAAAATATTCATT
This sequence comes from Bufo gargarizans, assembly GCF_014858855.1. Taxonomy (NCBI): domain Eukaryota; kingdom Metazoa; phylum Chordata; class Amphibia; order Anura; family Bufonidae; genus Bufo; species Bufo gargarizans. The sequence goes on along the minus strand of NC_058081.1, from coordinate 722,941,709 downwards.
CAACGTAAAGAAAATAACAAATAATTTTGTGGCTGGAGGTAGATTTCAAGGTCATTGGATATCAATTTTACTGCAGGCTAGTGGACTACAGGCCCCAAAAATGATTAATTCACCGTACAGAAAAGAACAAGTAATTGTGTGGCTGGAGGTAGATTTCACAGTAATTGGATATCAATTTTGCTGCAGGCCAGTGGACTACAAGTCCCAAAAATGATCAATTCACTGTACAGAAAAGAACAAGTAATTATATGGTTGTAGGTAAATTTCATGGTCATTGGATATCAATTTTACTGCAGGCCATTGGACTACAGGTCCCAAAAATTATGCATTCACCGTACATAAAAGATCAAGTGATTTTGTGGCCGGAGGTTTATTAGATGGTCAATGGATATCAAATTTTCTGCAAGCCAGTACAAATACAGGTCAAATACATATGTTTAAAAGAACTAAAAATATAAAATTGGATTAAAAACATAGCTAACATCCCACCTCTTGAAAACCCCCCTCATGAAAATTGTTGAAATTCGATAACACGTGGTAGTCACAGGTGTTGAATTCCTCTGAGGCCCAAAACATTAGGCATTCAACGGACAGAAAAGGCCTTTTATGCCTGATTATTTACATAGACAGAGACCATTCTTTGTTCTTGGTGTTGTAGGATATATGTTAGCTGGCATGAGGAAATTCAATTAAACGTGGTCGTCATAGTTGTTGAATTCCTCCAAGATCCATGCCTCATTCATTTTTAGAATTGTGAGGTAGTCCACACTGTTGTGAGCTAGGCGAGTGCGCTTATCGGTCACGATCCTTCCTGTTGCGCTGAACGTCCTTTTGGACAGGACACTCGATGAGGGGCAAGCCATGAGTTCCAGGGGTTCCTCGTTTCTCAGAGCGTCCATATCGGCCATTAAACCGATGTAGCCGGACACCTTTCGGTCTAGGTGTTCCCTGAGACTGGATCTGGAGGGTGGCTGTGGATGGGTTGGTTGAAAGAATGATCTCATATTCGAAGTGACCAAGATATTTTCAAACCGCCCTCTTCTTGCATGCGCTGTAGGATTGGTACCCTGAACTGTTTCTCTGTGGGTGGAAATTCCATTCCCAGCGCCCACAACAGCAGAATGCAGCATCTCTCGAAGCAAGGCCTTGAAGTGCTGCATTCTGACAGCCCTCTGTGAGGCTGGTAACATGTCCCCCATTTTGTGTTTGTACCGGGGGTCTAAGTACATTGCCACCTAGTACTGGTCCTTGCCCTTTATGTTTTTTATATGGGGGTCCCTCTTCAAACACTAGAGCATGAAGGCCCCCATTTGCACTAAATTGGAAGTGGTGGAGCGGCCTGGTTTCTGCTCGATGTCCAGGAGAATGTCGTCCTCGGTCTCCTCCCCCCAGCCAAATACAACACCAGGGAACCCAGAAAAGTTTAAAGCCAGCTCTTCTTGCTCCTTCTCCTCCTCCTCCCCCCAGCACCATCCTCGTCTTCATGTTCCTTCTCCCAGATTGAGGGCCACCTAGTGGGACATCGAGGTCTCCAGGAATGTCTTCTCTCCCTTACATGTGTTGTATGTTTGGTGTGGGGTTATGATTTGGTGTGTTGTAATGTCTAGCCTGGTGTTTCTTGTCTGGTATGTTTGGTGATATCTTCCAGCATGGTTGCTAGACTTCCTAGCCTGTATGCAGTGCCACCTGGGGCTGCCATGCACCTTGAGGCATGGGGGTCCTGGCGGAGTCTGGTGTGCTGGATACCTGTGTGAGTTGCTGGTACGGTGTCCTGTTTGGTGTTAGGGCTCTGGTACATATTCACGTGTTCCAGTCATTTTGGCAGCGGCAGGTAGGTGTGTTGTCTTGTTTTCTTACATGCCGTTTCTCTTGCTGCATATGGTCTTTTCCTTTCCCTGCTTCTAGGCCTTTTGAGACTTCTGTTCTTCCGTGTCCTGGAAGAACAGGGCACCTCTCCTCAGCTCCTTTGTGAGGGATTCTCAGGGCGACTCAGGGCCTTAGGTATCCAGGGTATGAGCCGTCCTACCACCCAGGTACGCTCATACGGTGAGGAGTTAGGGCTAGGTATAGGGATGTATTAGGAGGTGATCTGCTCCCTTATTCTTGTGTTCAGGCCTAGTTGCATTCCTTATCCCCCAGTCATCGTACTGTGGGGGTTTCCCCACTCCCCACCATGACAGTGTGTCATTTTGCTCTGTTTCAGCGCAATCAGATTGGAACCGTTATCGCACATCACTTTACCAACTGTCAAATTGAGCGGGGTTAGCCACTGATCGGCCTGTGACCGCAGAGCAGAAACGAGTGCAGGTGTTTCTCTTGGCTTCCAGGCACAACAGCCGTAGCACAGCATGGCAACGTCTCACCTGCCACCTAGAATAGGTTATGGGGAGCTGGGGGGGGGGTGCAGCAGAAGAGGTGATAGCAGTGGAAAAGGAGGAGTCAGTCGAGGAGGAGACAGAGGATGAAGTAGGAGGAGGAGAAGAAGAGGCAGGACTGCATGCAATCAGTGGCGGTAACACCAAATCCACATGGGTGCCACGGGTTGCATGCTTGACAGCCATTAGAAGGTTAACTCAGTGGGCAGTAAAAGTTATGCACCTTCCCTGCCTGTGTTTGCTAGACCATGTGTCTGTGGTCAGATGTATCTTGGCACCAACACTTGCACTGAACAAGGCCATATAGCTCTGGGATGCCCTTCTGAGAGAAATATTTCCTTCAAGGGGACCTTCCATTGCAGTGTGCCAATGGCCACAAATTTTCTAAAAGCCTCCGATTCGACCAGTTTATATGGCAGTAGTTGGCGGGCTAGCTGTTCTGACAAGCTGGCGGTCAGCCGTTGGGCAAGAGGGTTATCCGGCGTCATCAACTTTTTACACTCAAATATTTAGGCCACAGAAGCCTGCCTTTTGCCAGATGAACACGACGACGGCACGGTGGAAGGTAGAGTGGAGGACAAATAGGAGAGAAAGGAGAAGGAGAAGAAGAAGAAGCAGGACGTGGAGCGCCGGGAGTGTGGCTTTGTGGGTTCTGATGGTATTGCTCCCACTGGGCTCGGTGATGGGAGGCCAGGTGCCTTATTAAGGCTGTCGTCCCTAGGTGAGTGTTGGGCTTACCGTGACTCATGTGTTGACTGCAAAGGCTGCATATAGCAACACTATTGTCATTAGCCGACACATTAAAAAAAGCCTACACTGCGGAGCCATGTGCCGGCGTCCTGGGAGCGCCAGATGTGACCGTGCATGGTGGATGGCTTGCTCCAGATACATTTGCAGTCTGCTTTTTGCCTCCTGTGACTGAAAGTTCTGCCTGTTTCTCCTAGTTCAACCCCCTGCACCTGCCCGACTCCTACCACCCCTGTGGAAAGGCTGGTCTCTTCCTCTGCCTGTCATTTTTTAAATGACCCTGTGACAAAATCCTTATAGAAGAGCAGTATTTGTGTAAGCAGGTATATAGAACTGGCAACTGGTATATCACACCAGTGGAAATAAGTTGTTCCAATAGCATTTGTCCCTCTATAGAGCTGCGGTATCTCAGCAGAACCGCATACAACTTCTGCACAATGAAAATGCACTATATGGAAATTATATTCTAGGTATATAACACCACCACCTCAATCAGTTTTTTGGGGGGCAACTGGTATATCACACCAGTTGAATTTAGTTGTTCCAATAGCGTTTGTCCCTCTGTAGCTGCAGTATCTCAGCAGAAACGCACACAATGGCTGGACAATACAAATGCACTATAATATACTTTCTATGTTAGAAAGTATATTATAAACATATTACACGCCTCAGTATGTCACACCTATCGATACCACACCTATACCAAAAGGACTTTTGTGGCCATATTAACTAGCTTATGCTGTCCCTAACAGCCTGTCCCTGCTCCACACAGCAACCTCTCCCTACACTGGCAAAAGACTGAATGTAAAATGGCGGCCAGATCGGGTTTATTTATAAGGTGGGGGGGGGTGTCTATGTGCTGAAATGTCTCAATTGACTGTTCTGTCCCACCTGATGGATGTGTCATGGTTCAAAGTTTTTCACAATGTAAAAGAATATGGCGCCGTCGGACATCGCCATATGTTCACCCCTTTCGGCAAATCGCGAACGAACAAAGTTCACCGTGAAACGACCAACGGGTGAACTGCAAGGTCATCTCTAATGGTACACACTCAGATTGGTTCACTGTCGCTAGTCTATCTTGAATATATTTATTAATGATCTTGTAGAAGACTTGCATAGTAAAATATAAATTTTTGCAGATGACACTAAGGGCTCTTTCACACCTGCGTTCTTGTCTTCCGGCATAGAGTTCCGTCGTCGGGGGTCTATGCCGGAAGAATCCTGATCAGTTTTATCCTAATGCATTCTGAATGGAGAGAAATACATTCAGGATGCATCAGGATGTCTTCAGTTCGGGACCGGAACGTTTTTTGGCTGGAGAAAATACCGCAGCATGCTGCGCTTTTTGCTCCGGCCAAAAATCCTGAAGACTTGCCGCAAGGCCGGATCCGGAATGAATGCCCATTGAAATGCATTAATCCAGATCCGGCCTTAAGCTAAACATCGTTTCGGCGCATTGACGGATCCAACGTTTAGCTTTTTCTGAATGGTTACCATGGCTGCCGGGACGCTAAAGTCCTGGCAGCCATGGTAAAGTGTAGTGGGGAGCGGGAGAGCAGTATACTTACCGTCCGTGCGGCTCCCGGGGCGCTTCAGAGTGACGTCAGGGCGCCCCACGCGCATGGATGACGTGATCGCATGGCACGTCATCCATGCGCATGGGGCACTCTGACGTCATTCTGGAGCGCCCCGGGAGCCGCACGGACGGTAAGTATACCGCTCCCCCACTCCCCGCTCCTACTATGGCAACCAGGACTTTAATAGCGTCCTGGCTGCCAGAGTAACACTGAACACATTTTGAAGACGGATCCGTCTTCAAATGCTTTCAGTTCACTTGCGTTTTCTTGCGGATCCGGCGTGTAATTCCGGCAAATGGAGTACACGCCGGATCCGGACAACGCAAGTGTGAAAGAGGCCTAAACTGTGTAAAATAATTGACACGGAAGAGGACAGTATACTAATACAGAGGGATCTGGATAGATTGGAGGCTTGGACAGAGAAGGTTTAACACTTTATGCACATGGGAAGTAATAATGCAAGTCACCCGTACATACTAAATGGTAAAACACTCGGTAACACTGACATGGAAAAAGACCTTTGAATTTTTGTGAACAGCAAACTAAGCTGTAGAAACCAGTGTCAGGCAGCTGCTTCCAAGGCCAATAAGATAATGGGTTGCATCAAAAGGGGCATAGCTGCCCGTGATGAGAACATAGTCCTACCACTTTACAAATCACTAGTCAGACCACACATGGAGAACTGTGTACAGTTCTGGGCTCCTGTGAACAAGTCAGACTTAGCAGAGCTGGAGAGGGTCCAGAGGAGGGCAACTAAAGTAATAACTGGAATGGGGCAACTACAGGACCCTGAAAGATTATCAGCATTAGGGTTATTCATTTTAGAAAAAAGACGACTGAGGGGAGATCTAATTACCATGTATAAATATATCAGGGGTCAGTACAGAGATCACTCCCATCAGCTGTTTATCCCCAGGACTGTGACTGTGACGAGGGGACATCCTCTGCGTCTGGAGGAAAGAAGGTTTGTACACAAACATAGAAGAGGATTCTTTACGGTAAGAGCAGTGAGATGGGTCGTTGATCCAGGGAGTAATTCTGGTTGCCTGATTGGAGTCGGGAACAATTTTATTTCCTCCTTAAAGGGAACCTGTCATGTGGATATTTGATTATAATCTAACTAATTATATACAATCATTAACTACTAAAAAGTGCCTTAGATGTATTCACTTACTGGTGTGACAGACGGTTACCTCATAATATACACACAAAGATGCCGCATGCCGTATGCTAATGAACTAATTCGAGTCCGGCGTGATGTCATTGAGTCCAGCGTATATTTAATTCAGAGCTATAGCCACTCCCATGCCCACCTGCTGCTGGTTCCTATGGAAACAAACTGTCACTGAGCAGCAGGTGGGCGGAGAGTCAGGAGCTCATGAATATTCATGACTCATCATTATCAGCTGGAGCTTTTCAATACAAGATGTTGGCAGATTGACTGGGTCAATTAAAGAACGTGACCCAGCATTTTGCTAAGAGAATCAGTCACTTATTTATGTTGCCCTTAGTTAGGACACCATAAAACTGGTTTTAAGTGGGGAAAATTGGCTTCTACCTCACAAGTGATTTTTTGCTTTCCTCTGGATCAACTTGAAGGATAACAGGCCTAACCAGATAAACAGATGTCTTTTTTTGGCCTTATAAACTCTGTTACTATGCTACACAATGCACAAATTATAGGCCCATTTCCCTACTGAATAATGTAAGGGTAGCATAGACAAACCAGATGTTAGCTTAGCGGTAGATTGGGTCCGCAATTAATCTGGCAATCAACAGATCAGTACAATATTAGTACATGGAGACCCTAGAATGAATTACTATCTGTGATGTAGTGCAGTGGGGCGATACAGGAATTAAAGCCCCACAGGACATCACTTCTGAGATGGAATAGGGAAATATACAATCACAAGTGTATATAAACAAGATTAGCAGGCAGCACTACGATACTGCATGCCAGCTTTGATTTGGTCTATTTATGGAAAAGGATCAATTTATTTTTAATTAATATACTAATAAAGATTTGTTATGTTAGTTTTTAAAACCGTCCAATATAGTCAGTGACTTGCTACTGAATAATGACCTGAAACTCTTTGCCAATTTGTTAGCAAACAGATTAAAACCCCTCTTACCAAAACTCATCTCCCCTGAACAAGTAGGGTTTACTCCAGACAGAGAAGGTAAAATGAGCACAATGCGCTTATTACACATCATTCAACATGCCACACTGAACTCAATCCCATTAGTCCTTATCAGCACAGATGCTGAGAAGGCAGTTGATAGGGTGAGTTGGTAATCCCTCACATTTCATCTCTGCTATCATGTCTATGTACAGCTCCCCAAGTGCACAAATATAGGTCAATAATACTCTCCACAGTTCAAGATTGGAAATGGTACACAACAAAGTTGCCCATTATCCTTCTCTTTGTCCTGACATTAGGAACTGTATTGCAAGCCTTTCGTCAAGACCCTAGAATACAAGGAGACCAAATGGGATCTTACACTTATCAATAGAGATGGCCTTGTGGTTCGCCCGGCAATTGTTTTGCAGCAAACATTGCTCGTTCGCGGTTCGCCAAACAGGCGAACATATGGCGATGTCCGCCGGTGCCATAATCTTTTGTATTGGGCAGAACTTTTACCCATGACACATCCAGCAGGTGGAACAGGACATCAAATTGAGACATTTCAGCACATGGACACATGCCTTACCCTATAAATAGACCCGATCTCGCCACCATTTTATATTTAGTCTTTTGCCAGTGTAGGAAGAGGTTGCTGTGTGGAGCAGAGACAGGCTGTTAGGGACACCAAACACTAGCTAATAGGGCCACAAAAGTCCTTTTTAGGACTGGTATAGGTGCGCTATCGATCGGTGTGACTTACTGAGGGGTGTGATATACTTATAATATACTTTCTAACATAGAAATTATATTATAGTGCATTTGTATTGTGCGGCAGTTGTGTGCAGTTCTGCTGCGATACTGCAGGTATATAGAGGGACAAACACTATTTGAACAACTAATTTCAACTGGTGTGATATACCTAGAATATAATTTGCATCTAGTGCATTTTCATTGTGCAGCAGCTGTGTGTGGTTCTGCAGATAACCTGCTGCTCTATAGAGGGACAAACGCTATTTGAACAACTAATTTCAACTGGTGTGATATACAAGTTTCCCCCCCAAAAAAAATGATTAAGGGTTTGGATATATCCGCTTCCAGCAAATAATCATTAAGGGGTTCTATATACCTGCTTCCACAAGTACTGCTCTTCTACTGAGACTTTGTCACAGAGTCATTTTGAAAATGACAGGCAGAGGAAGAGGCCAGCCATTCCGCAGGGGTGGTAGGGGTCAGGCAGGTGCACCAGGCCGGAGGCTAAGTGGGAAGTTGGAGAAGGCACGTGCGATAACGTCAAAGTCGCACCAGAGTTGGTTGAGTGGCTCACTCAGCCTTCTGCTTCTGCACCCTCCTCATCCTCTGTATCTGCACCCTCCTCACTCTCTGCTGTGTGCACCGCCAAAGACACCACCACCATAGCCCCTCCACTCAAATCAGAGTTATTATTTTCCATCTATTCCCATACAGATGCACAGCCATTCTTGGCATCGGATGAGGAAGAGGAGGTAGCAACGACCGCCACCCAGCTGTCTGACGACAGTACCCAGATCAGCCCAAGGACGGAGGTCCCCGCTGTTGCTGCCTACTCCGAGATCTCTAATATCAGTGGTGGTGAAGGTGACGATGATGCCACCATGCACGGTCACATCCGCCGCTCCCAGGACGCCGGCACATGGCTCCGCAGTGTGAGCTTTTTTAACGTGTCCGCTGCTGACCATAGTGTTGCCATCTGCAGCCAGTGCAGTCAACGCATAAGTCGCAGTAAGCCCAAAACTCACCTAGGGACGAACGCTTTAACCACCTCAGCTCCCCTAGCTTAAACCCCCTTAATGACCAGACCACTTTTTACAATTCTGCACTACACTACTTTCACCGTTTATTGCTCGTTCATACAACTTACCACCCAAATGAATTTTACCTCCTTTTCTTCTCACTAATAGAGCTTTCATTTGGTGGTATTTCATTGCTGCTGACATTTTTACTTTTTTTTATATTAATCAAAATTGACCGAAATGTTTGCAAAAAAATGACATTTTTGACTTTCTGTTGTAAAATGTTTCAAATAAAACTACATTTCTATATAAATTTTTCTCTAAAATATTGTTCTACATGTTTTTGATAAAAAAAATGCAATAAGTGTATATTTATTGGTTTGGGTAAAAGTTATAACATTTACAAACTATGGTGCAAAAATGTGAATTTACGCATTTTGACTTTCTGAGCACCTGTCATGTTTCCTGGGGTTCTACAATGCCCAGACAGTAGAAACACCCCCCAAATGACCCCATTTCGTAAAGTAGACACCCTAAGATATTCGCTGATGGGCATAATGAGTTCATGGAAGTTTTTATTTTCTGGCACAAAAAAAAGATTTTTTTTATTTATTTTTTTCTTACAATGTCTCATATTCCACTAACTTGTGACAAAAAATAAAATTTTACATGAACTCGCCATGCCCCTCACGAAATACCTTGGGGTGTCTTATTTCCAAAATGGGGTCACTTATGGGGTATTTATACTGCCCTGGCATTTTAGAGAACCTAAAGCATGAGAAGTAGTTTGGAATCCAAATGCGTAAAAAATGCCCTGTGAAATCGTAAAGATACTCATTGGAATTTGGGCCCCTTTGCGCACCTAGGCTGCAAAAAAGTGTCACACATGTAGTATTGCCGTACGGAGAATTAGGGCAATATGTTTTGGGGTGTATTTTTACATATACCCATGCTGGGTGAGAGAAATATCTCTGTAAATGACAACTTTTCCCATTTTTTTATACAAAGTTGTCATTTTACAGAGATATTTCTCTCACCCAGCATGGGTATATGTAAAAATACACCGCAAAACACATTATCCTACTTCTCCAGAGTACGGCAATACCACATGTGTGACACTTTTTTGCAGCCTAGGTGCCCAAAGGGGCCCAAATTCTAATGAGTACCTTTTAGGAGGGCATTTTTAGGCATTTGGATTCCAGACTTCTTCTCACACTTTAGGGCCCCTAAAATGCCAGGGCAGTATAAATACCCCACATGTGACCCCATTTTGGAAAGAAGACACCCCAAGGTATTCCGTGAGGGGCATGGCGAGTTCATAGATTTTTTTTTTTTTGGCACAAGTTAGCGGAAATGGATTTATTTTATTTTTTTCTCACAAAGTCTCCCTTTCTGCTAACTTGTGACAAAAAGGTAAATCTTTCATGGACTCAATATGCCCCTCAGTAAATAAGTTGGGGTGTCTACTTTCCGAAATGGGGTCATTTGTGGGGTGTATTTACTGTTCTGGCATTTTGGGCGGGGCTAAATTGTGAGCAACCCTGTAAAGCCTAAAGGTACTCGTTGGACTTTTGGCCCCTTTACGCACCTAGGCTGCAAAAAAGTGTCACACATGTGGTATCGCCGTACTCAGGAGAAGTAGGGCAATGTGTTTTGGGGTGTATTTTTACATATACCCATGCTGAGTGAGGGAAATATCTCTGTAAATTGACAACTTTGTATAAAACTTTTTAAAAAGTTGTCATTTACAGAGATATTTCTCACACACAGTATGGGTATATGTAAAATACACCACAAAACACATTGCCCTACTTCTCCTGAGTATGGCAATACCACATGTGTGACACTTTTTTGCAGCCTAGGTGCACAAAGGGGCCCAAATTCCAATGAGTACTTTTAGGATTTCACAGGGCATTTTTTACGCATTTGGATTCCAAACTACTTCTCACGCTTTAGGGCCCCTAAAATACTAGGGCAGTATAAATACCCCACAAGTGACCCCATTTTGGAAAGAAGACACCCCAAGGTATACCGTGAGGGGCATGGCGAGTTCCTAGAATATATATTTTTTTGGCACAAGTTAGCGGAAAATGATTTTATTTATTTTTTTCACTTACAAAGTCTCATATTCCACTAACTTGTGACAAAAAATTACATTTTACATGAACTCGCCATGCCCCTCACGAAATACCTTGGGGTGTCTTCTTTCCAAAATGGGGTCACATGTGGGGTATTTATACTGCCCTGGCATTTTAGGGGCCCTAAAGCGTGAGAAGAAGTCTGGAAAATAAATGTCAAAAAAATTTTGCGCATTTGGATTCCGTGAGGGGTATGGTGAGTTCATGTGAGATTTTATTTTTTGTCGCAAGTTAGTGGAATATGAGACTTTGTAAGAAAAAAAAAAAAATATTTCCACTAACTTGTGCCCAAAAAAAAAAAATCGATGAACTCGCCATGCCCCTCAAAAGTAATCTTTATAGCGCCGTAGCGATTTAAAGGTGTTTTTGCAGTGATCAGAAAAAAAAAATTCGGTCACTTCAGTGGGGCGGACTGAACGCAAGTGTGCGCACAAGATCAGGCCTGATCGGGCGAACACTGCGTTTTTTGTAGAGCCTATAGAACATGTCCTATTCTTGTCCGCAATTGCGGACAAGAAAAGGCATTTTCTATATAGTTCTGGCAATGTGCGGATTCGCAAAATGCGGAAAGCACATTGCCGGTGTCCGTGTTTTGCGGATCCGTGGTGTCCGTGTTTTGCGGATCCGCGGATTTGCAAAACACTTACGGACGTCTGAATGGAGCCTTACAGGGGGTGATCAATGACAGGGGGGTGATCAGGGAGTCTATATGGGGTAATCAGGGGTTAATAAGTGACAGGGGGGGTGTAGTGTAGTGTGGTGCTTGGTGCTACTTACAGAGCTGCCTGTGTCCTCTGGTGGTCGATTCAAGCAAAAGGGACCACCAGAGGACCAGGTAGCAGATACATTAGACACTGTTAACAAAACAGCGTCTAAAATACCTTTTTGGGGTTAAAAAAAATCGCATCTACAGCCTGCCAGCGAATGATCGCCGCTTTGTAGGCTGTAGATCAACTTACTTACCTCGCGATCCTGTGAACACGCGCTCCTGTGAGCGCGCATTCACAGGAAATCTGGCATCTCGCGAGATGACGCACCGATGCGTCCATGAGGAATAACCCGGCTGCCCGCAGGACGCATCCCTGGGTTAGGCGGTCGGGAGGTGGTTAAGAAGGCACCTGGCCTCACATCACTGAGCTCAGTGGAAGCAACACTGTCAGAACCCACAAAGCCACACTCCCGGCTCTCCACGTCCTGCTTCTTCTTCTCCTTCTCCTCTCTCCTCCTATTTGTTCTCCACTCCACCTTCCACCGTGACGTCGTGGAATTCATCTGGCAAAAGGCAGGCTTCCATCGCCCAAATGTTTGAGCATAAAAATTTGAGGACGCCGGATAACCCTCTTGCCCGCCGGCCATCACTGACCGATGGCCTGTCGTAACTGCTAGCCCGCCAACTACTGCCATATAAATTGGTCGACTCGGAGGCCTTTAGAAAATTTGTGGCCATTGGCAAACCGCAATGGAAGGTCCCCGGAAGGAAATATTTCTCCCAGAAGCGCATCCCAGAGCTATATGGCCATGTTCAGCAGTAAGTGAACGTATCTCTGGCACACAGTGTCAGTGCCAAGATACATCTGACCACAGACAAGTGGTCTAGCAAACACGGGCAGGGAAGGTACATAACTCTTACTGCCCACTGGGATAACCTTCTGACGGCTGTCAAACATGTAACGCGTGGCACCCGTGTGGATTTGGTGTTACCGTCACGGAATGCATGCAGGCCTGCCTCTTATTCTCCTCCTCCTAATCCATCCTCTGTCTCCTCCTCGGCTGACTCCTCCTTTTCCAATGCTACCATCTCTTCCACTGCACTGCCCCAGCTCCCCAAAACCTATTCTAGGTGCCGGGAAAGATGTTGCCATGCTGTTTTGCGGCTGTTGTGCCTGGAAGCCAAGAGCCACACCGGTCCTGCACTCCTTTCAGCTATATGCGGTCACAGGCCGATCAGTGGCTAACCCCGCTCAATTTGACAGTTGGTAAAGTGGTGTGCAACAACGGTGCCAATCTGCTGAACTCGCTGAAGCAGGGCAAAATGACACACGTGCCGTGCATGGCACATGTCCTGAACTTAGTTGTGCAGCGATTTGTTGCCAAATGCGTCTTGCGGCAGGACAGGAAAATCTCTGGCCATTTTAGAAGATCTTTCACGGCCATGGCTCGCCTTGCTGACGTTTAGCGGCGACACCACTTGCCCATCAGACGTCTGATTTGTGACTGCCTGACGCGCAGGAACTCCACCTTGTATATGCTTGATAGGCTTCTCCAGCAGAAACTTGCCATTAACGACTACCTGTACGAACTCTGCGGCAGGACAGGTTCTGGGGAGCTTAGTTTTATTTCACCGCTTCAGTGGCTGCTCATGCGCAACACACGCAGACTTCTGTGGCCATTTTATGAGATCACCAAACTGGTCAGTTGCAGCCAGGGTGCCATCAGTGACATCGTACCTTACGCCTTCTTTCTGGAGGGTGCATTGTGCCGTGTCATTGATCAAGCCGTCAAGGAGCAGGAACATGAGGAAGTCGCAAATCTGGATGAATTCCCAGCAACTCTATCTGAGACAATTCAACAGGAGTCTGAAGAGGAGTCAGAGGAGGATGATGTCGGGGCAGAGGAGAAGGAGGAGCAAGAAGAGCATGCTTTAAAGTTTTCTATGATCCCTGGTGTTGTCTGTGGCTGGGGGGAGGAGACAGAGGACAACATTATCCTGGACAATGAGAGCCAGGCCACTCCACCGCATCCAGTTTAGTGCAAATGGGGGCCTTCATGCTCCACTGTTTGAAGAGGGACCCCTGTATAAAAAGCATAAAGGGAAAGGACAAGACCCCTGTATAAAAAGCATAAAGGGCAAGAACAAGTACTGGGTGGCAACGTACTTAGACCCCTAGTACAAACACAAAATGGCGGACAGGTTACCAGCATTACAAAAGGCTGTCAGAATGCAGCATTTCCAGGCCTTGCTGCGAGAGATGCTGCCTTCTGCTGTTGCTGGAGCTGGTAGAGGAATTTCCACTCACAGAGAAACAGTTGCGGGTACCAATCCAACAGTGCATGCAAGAAGAGGGTGGTTTGAAGATGTGTTGGTCACTTCGGATATGAAATTATTCTTGCAGCCAACCCATCGACAGCCACCCTCCGGATCCAGCCTCAGGGAGCGCCTAGACCGACAGGTGTCCAACTACATCGGGTCAACGGCCGATGTGGACGCTCTGAGAAGCAATGAACTAATGGATTACTGGGTGTACAGGCTTGACCTATGACCAGAGCTCGCACAATTTGCCATCAAACTCTTGGCTTCCTCTCGTCAAGTGTCCTGTCTGAAAGGACGTTCAGCGCAGCAGGGGGGATCGTGACCGATAACTGCACTCGCCTAGCTCACAACAGTGTGGACTACATCACATTTCTATAAATGAATGAGGCATGGCTATTGGAGGAATTCAATACCTGTGATGACCACGTTTAATTGGATTTCCTCATGCCAGCCCACAAATATCCGCCACCACCAGGAACAAAGAATGGTCCCTGTCTTATGTAAATAATGAGGCATAAAAGCCCTTTTCTGTCTGTTGAATGCCTAATGTTTTGAGCCTTGGAGGAATTTAATACCATGTGCTTCAACTATTATCATTAGGGTTTTTTACAAGAGGGGGGATTTCGTTAACCATATTTTTAATCCAATTTTATATTTTTAGTTCTTTTAAACATATGTATTTGACCTGTATTTGTACTGGACTTCAGTAAAATTGATAGCCATTGACCGGCGTCTAATAAACCTCCGGCCACATAATCACTTGATCTTTTATGTACGGTGAATGCATACTTTTTGGGGCCTATTATGTAAGTGGCCAACAGTAAAATTGTTATACGGTGACTGCCTAATGTACCTCCAGACATATTTTGAATTGTTCTTTTTTGTCCAGTGAATGCATAATTTTTGGGGCCTGTAGTCCACTGGCATGCTGTAAAATTCATATCCAATGACTGTGTAATCTACCTCCGGCCACATACTTACTTGTTCATTTCTGTCCGCTGAATGCATAATTTTTGGGACCTGTAGTCCACTGGCCTGCAGTCCACTGGCCTGCTGTAAAATTGATATCCAATGACCGTGTTTTCTACCTTCAGCCACATATTTACATATTCTTTTCTGTACGGTGAATTAATAATTTTTGGGGCCTGTTGTACACTGGCCTGCTGTAAAATTGATATCCAATGACCGTGTAATCTACCTCCAGCCACATACTTACTTGTTTTTTTCTGTCCGCTGAATGCATAATTTTTGGGGCCTGTAGTCCACTAGCCTGCTGTAAAATTGATACCCAATGACCGTGTATTCTACCTTCAGCCACATACTTATTTGTTCTTTTCTGTCCGGTGAATTAATAATTTTTGGGGCCTGAAGTCCACTGGCCTGCTGTAAAATTGATATCCAATTACCGTGTAATCTACCTCCAGCCACATACATACTTGTTCTTTTCTGTACGGTGAATGAATAATTGTTGGGGCCTCGGAGGAATTAAACACCAGTGACGACCACGTGTTATCGAATTTCAACTATAATCATTGGTTTTTTTTTCAAGAGGGGGGATTTTGTTAGCCATGTTTTTAATACAATTTAATATTTTTAGTTCTTTTAAACATATGTATTTGACCTGTATTTGTACTGGCCTGCATTAAAATCCATCGACCGTCTAATATACCTCATAGGATATATAGAGAGATCCGGCAGCACTACCGTACCCAAAGAACAATTGGGAAAACCATAAACAATACCTTAGCTGCGGTAGTGATGGTGCAAGCAGATCGGGATCCTGGCTGTTGATCCAACATCAATGGAAATACAAAAAATCTGCAGCACTCGTCAATTGTAGCAAATATGGTGTAGGTTTATTCCATAAAAAACAGCAAGATGATGCGACGTTTCGAAAAAGACCGGGAACGGTCGAAACGTCGCATCATCTTAATATACCTCATAATCACTATATATTTTATGTCCAGTGAATGCCTAATGTTTGGGGCCTGTAGTTGTGTGACCTACAGTAAAAAAAATTCTAGACTCCAACAGGGCACAGTTAAGAGAATTTCCCTTTAAGATGCATAAAAATGTCCCCTGTTGGAATTTTTGGCGTTGATCCCCCTCTAGTATGTCACTGTCCATGTTGTGTGACCATTTGTGCACTTCTACTAAGTATTTGGTGGCTGCAAATATGACCTAATGGTTTTTCAGGTTTGCCTGCCATTAAAGTGAATGGGGCCTGCCGCGAACATTTGATCGCGATCGTGCGATCGTGTTCGTGAACCGTCCCGGCCGATGTTCGTCCATTACTACTCATCAATTACCAGCATTTGCAGACAATGTTCTAATGTTTATATCTAACCCAGTCGGGGGCCCCTGCAGTCATATCTATTTTTGACCACTTCGGGCAAATGTCAAACTTCAAAATCAACTCAACAAAATCCCAGATACCCTTACAGCTCAAACTTGTGCGCACCTACAGTACTCTACCCCTTTTAAATGGGCATCTGGTTCGATTAACTTCTTAGGAGTCAATATTAGTGCTGCTGAGGGCATAATAACTGATAAGCGCATCCACCTGTCAACTGAAAATGCTGACAGGTTGACTCTTATAAAAATTAACAAGGCCTGGATTGCCCCTGACTTCTCTACTCCACCAGAGGAAAGTGGCTGAACATAAAGGCACTTTAAATGTGGCTTTTATGGTGTATTAAATACACTGTGTTCCCATGCACCCCTTCCACCACTAAAAAGGGTATATGGTTCAATCTTCCTTTTCTCGTCCTCCTCCTCCTCCTCCATCATATAAACATTCTTATTAGGCTGTCCTCGCTCCTAATGTTTTAGAGGGTCAGCTCAGCAACAGGCCCTCACCCATAATGTTTTAGAGGGTCACCAGCAGGCCCTCGCCCATTATGTTTTTGAGTGTCACCAGCAGGCCCTCACCCATTATGTTTTAGAGGGTCATCAGTAGGCTCTCGACCATAATGTTTTAGAGGGTCACCAGCAGGCCCTTGTTCTTAATGTTTTAGAGGGTCACCAGCAGGGTCTTGTTCATAATGTTTTTAAAGGGTCACCAGCAGGCCCTCACCTCTAATGTTTTGGATGGTCAGCTCAGCAGCAGGCACTTAGAAGGTCAGATCAGCTCAGGCACTTGCCCCTAATGTTTTAGAGGGTCAGCTCAACAGCAGACCCTCACCCCTAATGTTTTAGATGGTCAGATCAGTAGCAGGCCCTCGCCACTAATGTTTTAGATGGTCAGATCAGCAGCAGACCCTCACCCCTAATGTTTTAAATGGTATGATCAGCAGAAGGCACTTGCCCCTAATGTTTTAGAAGGTCAGCTCAGCAGCAGGCCCTCGCCCCTAATGTTTTAGATGGTCAGATCAGCAGGCTCTTGCTCGAAATGTTTTTGAGGGTCACCAGCAGGCCATCAATCATAATTTTTCAAGGGTGTGTATGATGTCCTCCTTTATTTGTAATAAAGGATGTATTGGAGTGCCATTTCCTTGTAATTTTTGGTAGCCCTTTCACTTAGTGCATAGGCTTTATGAGTGTAGGAGTCCCACTACCTGAACAATTGTACCACAATGTGAATAAGGCCCTCCTTTATGTGATATACAGGTTGTATCAGAGTGCCTCTTCCCTTTAATTTTTGGCAGCACTTGCACTTTATATACAAGTAAATATAAAGTTAAGAATGTTTCCTAACGATCGGTTTTATTTTTGGTTTTGTGTATATTATTGTCAATCTGTAAAAGTGGCATACTACTCTGACAACATAGTTTCAAGCAGCGACCTGGGAGTCCAAGATGCATCCAGACAGGCATAGCGGTATGACGTAGCGGAGTAGCTGCGTAGGCGTACTGCACGTCCGCATGGATACCGCCCACCCGCTACCAACTCGCCTCGACTCGGCGTCTTGGCGTCCTGGCCCTCTCCCCTGCTCTGTAGTCCCCAGCGTGGTCTATTGAAATCTGACCGAAGCAGGGAAGAGGTGGAGGTGTTGAACGGCCGGACGGCCGCCCTGCCGTCGTGTCTTGGAGGAAGAGTGTGGACTGAGGCTTATGGTATGGCGCTCACCTGACACCTGTCGGCGGTGGACCTAGAGGTATCCTTCGGTGCCGTCTGCTGCATGTTGGGACCGCCGACTATGGATGGCTGAGGACTGAGGGGTACCTGTCATGTGTGCAGTGATGTGCCGGATGTATTTGATGGCTGGCTGCTGCTGAAGATTGGTGAGATCGCCTCTGTGTCAAGTGTGTCAAGTCGCCCATTGTCGCCCCTCCTTACTAACCCACGTCGCCTGTTCTAATCCTGTGTGCACGGACAACCGCCGCTTGCTTGGTACAGTTTTTGTCTATCTGCTGGTTACCGGCTATTGGGTTAGTTGGGAGCAGAACCTCCGCATATACTGTTGGAATGGCTGTGCGGGATGGCCCCGTGATAACCCCCTTGAAGTTGATGGTTGGTGATGGGGGGCTGGAATCCCGACACTCCTTTTGATACGTGGGTGTATGCCAATTACGCGGTTAGCCGTTATATGGATCCCTTTCAAGCTCCAGTCGATGTTTATTTAACCTTTTAATGGCAGCAGCCTTTACACACTCCCCCATGATGAATGAACATTGAATATGTGCCGAAGAATTTAAAACTACAAGGAACGTATAAGGGTCTATGGGGGCTTATTGCTGATACTTTCCTTTAAAAAAAATAAAATAAAAAAAAGCTAATAGAGGTTACCTCTACGTTACTGTGTTGAGCTTGGCTGGATCGGCTGGACTACCTCTGCGGCAATTTAAACGAGGGATTACTCTCTACTACTCTGGAGTTCCCGCGATGGACATTATTCGCTGACGTCAATCAGGGGCCCTAATGGTCACCAGGCATCACCTGGGTATATGTGGTGCGCGGTGACGGTGTCTGTGACCCTTATCTACTACTACTGACTTTGCTTGCACCATTGATTTAAACGGGTGTCTTGTTCACGCCTGACATCCGCTATCATAGTTTGCTACTGCTTACGCTTTTGATATTTATTGTTTTTTTATGCCATATAAACAAGCGCTGGTCCCATTATATATGTATAAGTCTATATAGCTATATCCCCTTAGATGGGTCTGTAAAAATTAATGTCAGGTTTGCATATAGATTTCATTTCGTTAGTTGATAGATACAATTATAAAACCAGATGCTGTAATAGTGTCGGGATATCCTCCGCCAGGGGGCGGCACCGCGAGAGTATCTGCTTTTGGAATAGTATATGGTGTACCCTTACTTGAAAGAGTTGAAAATATGCCTCCTAAATATAACAGGAGATCCGGGGGTATGGGATCCCCTAGGGCGGGCGGTGGCAGCAGTCCACAGGCGAGAATGGATAAATATCTGAAATCGCCTCCACCAAAACAGAGGGGGGGGGAAAAAATACCCGAACTGGCAGAAATACAGATAGATCCACCTATACAGACTGAACAATGCATGAGATTTGACATTATTGAGAACAAATTAACGGACATACTATCGGTAGTGCAGACCACCAACCAATCAGTCCTAGACGTCTTCGCAACCGCACAGACACTTCAGACTGAACTTACTCTCATTAGAGAAGATATGAACCAAATTAGGGCCGGCATCTCACTTGTAGAAACTGGGTTATCCAAGGTTCAAACAGAACAGCTACAGACTTCAAAAAAAATAGAAGAATTGGATAAAGAAAATAAACGGATTAATGCAAGACTAACTGATATGGAGGATAGGGCACGCCGTAACAACCTTAGAATAGTGGGCTTCCCTGAGGGGGTAGAGGGGGGGAACCCCGTGGCGTTTATGCAAAAATGGCTGATTGAAACGCTAGGATCCGGTGGAGATACTCCTGCACTATGTGTGGAGAGAGCGCATAGAATTCCTGCAAAAAAGACCCCGCCGGGTGGCCCCCCCCGAGCCATCCTAATTAGGATACTTTCCTCCAGTGATAGAGACTGGGTGCTTCGACGCAAGAGGGATCTAGCTGACACTACACTTGACGGACATCCGATACAGATATACCCCGACTTTTCTAGGGATACCCAAAGCAAGCGCAGGGAATATTTTGATATTAAGAAAAGACTACGCGACGGAAATATTAAATATTCTATGCTATATCCCGCCAAGTTAAGAGTGGTGTATAGAGATACCGTAATGTTTTTTCATTCCCCTAGAGAAACCTTAGAATGGCTAGACTCTGTCAGGGTTTAGACGCCGGGTCTTGGTTGATGTGGCAGGAATGCCACTCAATCAAGGGGTGGGGGAATAGCGGTGGGCGGCCCATGGACGGATGGGCGAAATGTAAGAGGTTGACAACGATGCTTTGCATCAGTGAACCAGTAAGGGGGTGGTCGGGGGGCGGGGGTCAAAGGGGGTGGGCTGATAGTGGGTGGGGGGGGACCCTGGCTTGGTTGCGGTTGCCTCTGGGGGGCGACGGACGCCTCCTTTATAATTCATGATATGACTAATAATAGAGTCATGATATGGAATGTGCGTGGACTGGCTGATAGAACGAAAAGGGTAGTGGTTTTCGATTTGATTACTCGACATCTCCCTGCAATAGTTGCTTTATTAGAAACGCATGCTACACCTAATATCCCTGAATATTTAATAAAGAGATGGGCAGGGCATCAATTTCACTCTGGTTTCTCTGCATATTCCCGAGGGATCAGTGTGTATATACATCATAGCATTGACTTTATCCTGTTTGACCAGTCGATTGACAGAGATGGGAGATATATCTTCCTCTTTGCCCAATGGAATGGCAGAAAGTGTGTCCTTGCTTTCCTGTATATTCCGCCACCGTTTACAATGACAGTTCTAAAGCAACTGGCGCTTTTTATGCATAATATAGAGCGATCTCCGATATTAATATGCGGTGATTTTAACTGCGTGCTTGACCCGGCGCTGGATAGATTTTCAGTTGCCCGGAAAAGTGCGCAGGGAAAACACGCCTTACTTCGTGGGTTCTGCGAGGAGATAGGTTTAACAGATGTTTGGCGATGGCTTTATGGCAACAAACAGGTGTTCTCTTGCTTTAGTAAAGCGTATAGCGCTATGTCCAGGATTGATATGGCCCTGGCCAATGAGCAAATGCTTGAATCTATCTTAAAAATGACATATGAGATCCATGGCATTTCTGACCATTCACCGATTCTACTGGTGATGAAGATCGGACAACAAACCGAGATTAGCAGATTGTTTAGATTAAATGAACACTGGCTAACCATACTAAATGATTCTGTTGGGATAGACAAAGAACTTTCACAATTTTGGCAAGAGAATATCGGTACAGCACATGTCCATTTTGTCTGGGACGCCTTGAAGGCATTTATGCGCGGGCTTTACTTTTCTAGAATAAAAAAGAAAAAAAATGAATTCTTTGCGGAACAAAAAAAGTTGGAGGCAAATATTGCATACCTGGAGGGCTGTATCCGAGTACGGAACGATGCGAATATGCGCACCATGTTAAAATCTACCAAAGATCACTATACTACCTTTATGAAGGAAAAAGCACAGAATCAATTATTTTTTATGGGCTATAAAGATTTCTGCGAGGGAGGCACCCCGAGTAAGCTACTGGTCTCTATTATAGCGAATCAAAAACCCCCCCAAAGAATTAGACAAATACTGACTGGTGATGGGCGTAGATTGGAAAGAGGAGTGGAGATGGTGGCAGAGTTTTTTAATCATTTTGATAATTTATATCGATCCGGCGTGGTAGATACAGCGACTAAAATAGATGACTTCCTAGAACAAGTCAAGATCCCGGTGCTGTCGGACTCCGACTCTGCCCCCTTGAGTGCCCCCATTTCTTTGGAGGAACTACAGGCGGCTCTGCATGAGACCCGGGGTTCTTCGGTGCCCGGATCGGATGGACTCCCATTTGGCATATATAAGCGCCATGCGGAGGTGCTCTTGCCTGGATTGTTGCAGGTCCTAAATGAGTCTAGCAAATGCGGAAAGCTGCCCCCGTCTTTGACCGAAGCAACGGTTACACTGATCCTTAAAAAAGGGAAAAAGGGCAATAAAGTTGAGGATTATCGCCCAATATCACTGCTTAACGCAGATTATAAAATAATCGCAAAAGTCCTCTCTAATAGGTTAAAAAAAGTAATAACCCACCTGATCCATGTAGACCAGACAGGGTTTATTCCTGGGCGACAGATACAGACCAATATACGTCGGACCATCCTTAATATTCAGATTGGAGGGGGGAGGACCGCTCGATCCTATCATTGGACGCCGCTAAGGCATTCGATCGGGTCGAGTGGCCCTTCCTCTGGCGCGTTATGTATAGGATGAATCTGGGACAGGAATTTATTGGATGGGTTAAATTGCTATATAGTGAAGCAACTGCCAGAATTAAGGTTAACGGGGTGCTCACCCCGGCCGTCTCCCTAAAGCGGGGAACACGTCAGGGATGCCCCCTTTCTCCACTCCTCTTTTCAATCTTTATGGAACCTCTTGCTTGCAGGATACGGGCTGAACCTGGTATAGCGGGTTTCGGGGGGAGAGGGACGGATGATAAGATTTGTCTATACGCAGATGACGTTTTACTCTACCTGAATGATGGATGGAGATGCGTCTCCGATGTTATGCGGATAACAGAGGAATTCGGCAGAATTGCCGGATACGAGATAAACTGGGTAAAGTCTGTACTCTTCCCCCTAAACCGGATGCCCCCCCCGAACGACCTCAGGATCAGAATTATTGCTCCAACAGACCATTTAGATTACCTTGGGATAAAAATTAGCAATAATATTAGGGAGTATAATCTGCTAAACATTACCCCTCTAGTTGGGAAAATAAAAGACAAAATAAGAGTTTGGCAGAAACTTCCGCTTTCGCAGATTAATAGGATTGCGCTGATTAAAATGGTTTTGTTGCCTTGGATATTGTACACGGTCAGCTCCTGCCCTGCTTGGATTGAGGATAGTGTCTTCAATTTGATTGATCGTTTGATAAATGATCTGATATGGGGCAGAAAAAGGGTCCGCATTAAATTACAATATTTGCGAATGGCCGTAAGTAACGGGGGCCTAGGTCTGCCCCATTTTCAAATTTACTATCTGTGTGCACAACTACAATGGTGTGTCAACACCGGAGACGGAGTATTATTATCCCACATCCTAGGTCAACGCCAACAGCACGTAAATAACATTTTTAGTATATTGGAATCCGGGCTGCTTCAGCGTGCAGATTACTCTTGCCCCATCGGGGCCGCGCTACAGAAAGCCTGGAATAAAATTAAGGTACTGATTCGTGCTCCTCAAATCTTGGACTTCTCCCCGTTATGGGACAATCCCGCGCTAACAGAATTTCTGACACTTAACGAAAACGAATACTGGACTCGAAAAGGTATCACACTAGTTTCACATATATACACGAAAGGGAAAATCAAACCAATAAGGGAACTGACACAACAGGCACCAATAACTGCACTAGAGCACTATAGATATTGTCAACTACAACACGCATTAGCATACACGCTTAAAAAAACACCTCTGACAAGAGCTACCCAGGGGTTTTTACTATTTTGTTATAATACAGTAGGGAATAAAGTTAAGATTTCACTAATATATAGGAGATTCATTGACGAATTAAGCACTATCACGAAATTTAAAAGTGTAGATAAATGGAAGACGGACATTGGGGAATGTAACCCCTCACAATGGCGGGAAATATACCAAAACATCAAGAAGGCTTCCCTCTCACGACAACACCGATTGATACAATTTAAAATAATACATCGTCTATACGTTACCCCGAGTCTATTATCCAAAATGTATATCAACAAGGGTCAAGAATTTAGTTGTCTGAAATGCTCCTTTGTAGCTGCAGGGCTTGTACACATGTTGTGGGACTGCCCTGTTATTAGGACCTTTTGGGGCTGCATATTTCAGACAATGGCGGCAAACAGTAGGAACAGCCCCCCTTTAACTATCCAAGTAGCTGTGCTTGGACTTTTCCCCGCCGAGTACAAAAAGAAAACCACCAAAAATGAACAAGCGTATTGGCTGAAGGGATTTTTATTGGCTAAGGTGATAATCCTGAGACAGTGGGTGAAAGATAGACCCCCAACAATAAATGAATGGCAAAGTTTAATGACGAGAATAACACATTTTGAGGGCATGAAACGACGCGGGTTGAGCGATGCCATAGGAATGGGCGTACAGAGAGACGAAACAGTTAGCAGTAATATTATGATTAGAATTGATGACCATTTATTGGTGGAGACTACGGCATAATTACAACCCAAAAATCATTATACATCCCTAAAAGATAAATTCTATCAATACAGCCCACATTAAGCAGGTTTGATATTATAAAGGACTGAAGAAATTATCTATGAGGGGACCGGGGGCACTCCGCCGCCCCTCGCGGCGGCCGCACCAAGCCAGGTGGGATGGGTGGGGGGTGATGTGGGGGGGGGATGGGTTTTGTTTGGGTTTTGATATCTATGCCAGAGAATCGATATTAAAGCTGGGTTACCCTGACTATAGATATCTTGCTATATATGTCTGTTCTATGGTATGGAAGTGATATATTGTTTTACATGTAATTGTTATATGTGTTCATTTTCTGTGATCGGATATCTGTTTTTATACTGCTTATATTTGGAAAAAAATAATAAAGATATTTAAATATAAAAAAAAAGATGCATCCAGACATCCTCCCCATGCTGTTCCCAAACCATTTTGGTGGTGTTTCCATCAATTTCTGACCTTTTCCTGTGAACCAGGCACCCTCACCCCTCCTCAGAGCAGGGGGTGCCTGGTTTAATGCTCTGGTTCTCCCATTGACTTCCATTGTGCTCAGGTGCTCTGTACAGCACCCGAGCAACCCGAGGTGTTCCACTCAAGCACCCGTGCACTTTGGTGCTCGGTTAACACTAATAGTGATATTACAAATCTTTTATGTGCTTAAAAGTGAACACCTCTGGTTTTCAGATAATATTCAACAGCATGTAATCACTATTCATGACGGATTTAACTGTTTAATGATTCAACACCAATAATTGCCAAAAGGCAGGAAGCATAAAAAGATGATAGTGAAGTTAGAAATTGACACAGAACTTTATCAAAGTAGATGCCACTGTTTTGTGTTACTGAGAACACCCCAGAGACAATGAGTCTGCCCTTCAAGTCATTATCTGTGTGTATGGTATACAGTTTGAATCTCTGTTTTTAAGGACCTTAACCTTATCCTTGGTCCTGTGGAAAGTACTTCTGCACCATTCCCCCCCCCCCATATTTATTTACATTTTCTGTTTTGGTTTACTATTTGCGTTACCCTCTTTAGTTCCCCTGATGACGTGTTGGGACAGTGTATAGTGATTTAGGGTAATTCAGGGGGAGGTTCCTGAACAGTGCTCATCCACCATCAGGGTGATTCCCTGTTGTCAGGGGTAGTCTGGGTATTTATAGGCAAAAATTTCCCATCCCTTACATTCCTACAACACTTTTACTATCATAACCTCCCTAAACAGCCTATGTTCGGTTTTTGGTTTGATTTTTTAAAGAAAGTGTGGGGGTTTTAATTTATTTTGTTTCTAAAATGCTAGTGATCTTTTTATTAGCATAGAGTAATACAATTTTATGTCCATGCCACAGATGTGAACAGAGCCTTTTATACACTTCCTCTCATTTATTAATTGGAAACTAACTTGGATGTGCTCAATAAAAAATCCTGTAGAGAGCAGCTGACATAGCCAGTGGAGATGAGCTAAGTTTTGAAAAATGTATTGTGGCCTATTCGCCAAACTTTAACAAGAAATTAAATTTGTAATTAATTAATCAGGAATTGTGGCAAATCAGGTATATCCAGGCCACTCTGCCTAATGATACTCATCCCACTTAGTGGCCCAATCTCAGTGTGTGGAAGATAAACTGCAGGTAGAGTGTATCACCATTTGCATTACGTTCTAGTGCACCCACGTTCATAGTTAATCCATTCTGTAGGTACTGTGCCGTCAGTCTTACAGATATACTTTATCACCAATGTCTACATCACTGTGCAGGGCACCACAATTCATAGCTAATTCCCTCCTTTAAACTTAAAGTAAAGCCTACAGCAGCCTTCAGTAAAGCCAAAAACCAATGTGTGCCCTTGCAGGAGCTGTGCTCCTTAGTGGAACAAAAAAGAGAAATGTAGGCAGCGCCAGTAAAGTAGTGGTGAAAAAATGTTCTTTTAATTCATGTTGTGGCAGTTTTCTCTCCTGTGTTAAACTCTGGCTTCAGTCTGGTAGTTGGACTTTCTGGCAGTTCTGGTACCTTTGAGCAGGTTGCCTTTGGCTGTTGACCCCCTCGTTATACTCTGTATGTAAATTGTATAACGTCAGGGTGCTTTGCAAACTGCTTCTCCTGGAAGACTCCTGCTGCAGGAGGAGGGACATTCTCCTCATATCTTGTGTCTTTTCTCAGCCCTACTATCGACTCTAAACAGACTATAACTTCCTGCAACCTCTCCCTTGGTAGGAAGACTAGCCCACTTCTACCCCAAAGAGCAAAAATGGAATGGTAAGTTCCATTCTAACTAAAGATCTCTACCAGATACATTGGCACCTACCTCTATAGATCCTGTAGCACCAAAGAACAGTGGACTTTGGACAATAAGGTTTTTTATTTTTTTATTTTACTTGAATCAAAATTCGTAGGTCCATTCCCTTTGTCAAGTTGTCCTCTTTCGAGTGGGTACTAATCAGTGATGAGTGGCAGGGGAAATATTTAAATTTGCGATATTTCACAAATATTTGGGCGAATATTCACGAATTCGAGTATTCGTGATCTCGTCGTTATTTTGTTGATTGCGAAAACCGGCAATCGGAAAATTCGTAATAAAACTTTGTGATATGAAAATTCACGATCAACACTACTCCTAACGTCAAAGATATTGCAGCCTTCTCATTGGCCCACAAGCAAGAAGCAGTGAGGGATCATGGGTACTGATTAAAAAAAAATCTAGAATATTCACAATTACGAAGATATAGCACTTTATTCTAGATATTTGCAAATTCTCGAGGTGCCAATATTCACGATAAAAATTTGTGATTAGAATTTTCGCGATTAACACTAGTCCTAATGCTACTTTTGCAAAGCACCACATAATGATTGCCGCCAATGCAACAAAGCATCTACAGGTGGTGAGACCCTGCAGCCCAACAACAACCCTGCTGTAGGGCCAAACCACACTGGCAGCAGGTCCCAGCAACCTACAGGCACAGCACCACCTCAACAACAGCCATCATACAGTAATACCCCATATAAATGGATCTCAAAAGCTTACATTTCCAGTTGGGACCAATTGAACAGAGGCTTCCTTGGAGTGGCGGGAGTATGCATTTCGATCAAGATGTATATGAAGTGCATCAATAGAGATGCTTTGAAATTATGCTGACAAGCAATAGATCAATGCATGCACTAGTGATGAGCGGCAGGGGCAATATTCAAATTTGCGATATTTCGTGAATATTTGGTAGAATATTCGTCATATATTCACAAATTCGAGAATTCACAAATATGGTATTTATTGCGAAAATCAGCAATGTAATATGTGCATAATGTGCGCGCAATACAGGCGTGGGTCACTATAGCAAAATTTTTCAAGCTGCTAAAAGTTTCCTAAGACTGGAGAAAATGGTCGGCACGGCAGAACATTACAATAGCTTTATATGCAGATAGAGTGCTCCAATATATTCACGATTGCAAAATCGGCACTAATGATGTGAATATTTTGGCGCAATACGTGCAACTTCACATTTTAACAGGTCTGACTACATATTATTGATTTGTGCACTAAGTATTGTTGTGAACTTGTACGAAAATAGGATCGCGCTGCAGATATTCCTGAGGTCCTCTTTCAAACCATGCGGTTTTGATCCAAGCACGGGACAAAATGTAAGTACTCATAAAATTCCTCTCCTCATCCAAACCTATAAAAACCAAGGGGTCGCAGAATAGTGAAGCACATTTACATATTTGTCCCGTAAAAAGGTTTATTGTACTCACAAAGTTACACTTGTAATCAGCATATCAGCATTTAAAATCTTCACGCTGCCCGACCCGGGTTTCGCTGCTTGATCTTTGTCAGGCGCGTTGTTGTGAACTTGTGACATCAAAGCACTATGTATGTAGCATGTATGTATGTAGAATGTATGTATGGACAGCGGAACCTTTCAGCTCCACTATATCACTATCTAACCTACACTGACTATCTCCCACTAACTATCTGTATTATGTATATAAGCTAACTAACTAACTAACTAACTAACGATCTATCTAATGTAATGCCAGAGGAAAGCAGAGAGCACAGCAAAAACACTGCTCTCTCTCTCAGATCTGCAAAATACCGCATACAGTGGCTGCTGGGGAGGTTCTTATATACTTAAGGGGTCGGCAACTTTCCTATTGGTTGCTAGGGATGTTGCTAAGCTCAGACAAAAACATTGCAGCCTTCTCATTGGCCCACAAGCAAGAAGGGAGGTTACTGATGAAAAAATAATCTAGAATATTCAAAATTACGAATATATCACTATATTTCTAATTATTTGCAAATTCTCAAAGTGCCGATATTCGCGATTAATATTCGCTATTCGAATATTCACACCCAATATTATGCATGACATGTGGATGTAACATAGTAGCATAGTAACAGTTTATAAGGCTAAAAAAAGACATCTGTCCATCCATTTCAGCCTGTCATCCTGCAAGTTGATCCAGTTGATGTGTGATCCATGTCTTTATCTCCGGAGTCTAGTACATTGTAACTAGGGATGAGCGAATCGACTTCGGATGAAACATCCGATTCACATAAAACTTAGTTTCAATACTGTACGGAGCGAGCACTCC
Source organism: Bufo gargarizans (assembly GCF_014858855.1). NCBI lineage: Eukaryota > Metazoa > Chordata > Amphibia > Anura > Bufonidae > Bufo > Bufo gargarizans. Next base: position 722,913,085 of record NC_058081.1, on the reverse strand, counting down.
CTACGGTATTAAAATGCATTGGCTCCAATGAGTCAAAGTTATTAATTTGCGAAGTCTCACGAGACTTCACATAATAACTTTAGAAATTGATTTATACTGTAAAAAAAAAACATTTCCCAAACTCGGGTTTGGTTCCAAGATATCCAGTATTGAAACAAAGTTTTATGTGGATCGACTTTGGATGTTTCATCCGAAGTCGATTCGCTCATCCCTAATTGTAACCTTAGTTTGGTTTCTGCCCCTGTTCTCCATGTATAACTCAGTGTACCAAGTGGATATTTGTTGAGCTATAACATCTTCAAGGGTCTAACCTCTGTCCTTTCTTTTAAGGTCATATTACAAACACAATGCGACAAATGAAACAAGTATTAACAGCGAAGTTGATGATTCAGACTTCAGATTAATGACGATAACATTTACCTTATACATCATCATTTTTGTTCTTGGGACTATCGGTAATGGATTAGTCATCTGGATTGCTGGATTCAGGATGAAGAAGACAATCAGCACTGTGTGGTTCCTCAACCTGGCCATTGCGGACTTCCTCTGCTGTGCTTCTCTTCCTCTGCGCATTGCAGAGTGGTCTTACTTTTTCTCAAACTATGTTGAACACACAGAGGATTTTTGCATAGCAAATATTATTCTGTTCAATCTTAATGTGAGCGCCAGTGTTCTTCTCTTGACGGCCATGAGTATTGACCGCTGTGTATCCGTTCTGTGGCCATTTTGGGCTAAAGTTCATAGAACACATAGGCTAGTGAGAATCAGTGCAGCAATTATTTGGGTGCTGAGTTTGCTCCTGACTGGTATAGTGTATTACTTATATAGAGTTCTTCTTAAAGATATTTTTGAATGGTGTATATTATCTTGGATTATCAAGAACAATCTCCTTAACAGAAAACGAACAATTCAACTGATCAGGTTACTTATAATGTTTTTGATCCCTTTTCTCATCATCTTGATCAGTTATGTTATTGTTTTCCTCAAAATCAGAAAATGTAAGAGATCCCATAGATCTCAGAGGCCCTACAGGATCATCACCGCTGTTATATTGGGTTTCTTTATCTGCTGGCTTCCATATTACATCTGGCCACTAACACCCATCTATTATAAACCTGCATATGATATTCAATTTTATGTAGTAAATACTATTGTTACTAACCTGGCTTGTCTTAACAGTTGCATCAATCCAATCATTTATATTTTTATGGGCCAAAATGTTAAAATCGGCTTCTTTGGATCTATCCCCTCCAGGCTACAAAGAGCTTTTAGTGAACATCCTAATGACCTACAAGAGGATTATGAACATACTGCCACTACTGATGTTTAAAATATATTCCACTTACGTATATGGAAACTGTTTAAAGGGGTTGCCTCATGAAGAAAAAAAAAATCTATATTTTTCAAACCAATACCTGTCACGGCTGAGGATGGGGGAAACCCTCAGCCGTGCGATGCCAGATGATGTTGTGGCTACTCGGCCATGAGAACAGGATAGGGAGCAGGTCACCTCCTCACGCATCCCTAACCTGACCCTAACTCCTACCTGCATGGGCCGACCTTTAAGGTAGGAGGACCCATGCGCAGGAACCTCGGAGCCCTGACTTACCCTCTGCAGATCCCTGAGCTAGGAGCTGGGTAAGACGACCTACTCCTCCTAGGCACGGAGGAGCAGGAGTCTCAATGGCCAAGCTGTTGGGAAAAGGGGAACTCATACAGCCTTACGGGAATGACAAGCGAACTATTAGTTCCACCAACCTGTCACAGCCTTGCTGACTGGATCCCTGCGCAAACAGGAATCCAGAACCGTAAGCTGCACCAAACACATAGAAAGGTCCCAACAGAACATAACATGCAACATCAAAACACAGCAAGACATAAACATAACGACAATATCTTTATGACCACAGGGGTGGCTCTCACTGGCAGGTAATATGCACAGGAGGCTGCTCCAGCCAAGCATGACTGAAGCAACCTACTGAGCCATGCCAAACACCAAGGCTATATAGGCCAAGAAGCCACACCCCACAGTCGGACACACCCAGTGACATCACACACACTGGGAAGGGAGTTAACCCTTCCAGCACCACAGAAGGGAAAACACCAACTTAAAGGGGAAGTGTCCAACTAAACAAACACACTGTGGCTGTTGCCGCAGACAATGACATGGGTGGCAACCGTGTCCTGGGAGTCAGCCCGAAGGCCGGGACACTGCCACCACATGTACACAATCAACCAAACATTGCCACGGACAGCCACAGTGAAGGAACGGATGTTAGTGCACACCACAATACTAGACAGAGTGCACACAGACATACAACACAGTGAACACAATACAAACACACCTAACATAGAGGTTGCTAGGTGCAACCGCATGCACAGCAGGAAAGCTGCCACATACATACGTTGTCTGCGGCAACCACAGGTGAGGCAAATACCACTGCCCTCACCTGTGATTGACAACAAAACCAAACCGCTGACAATCGCATGCGGTTGAAGAGTCACGGTCATAGCCATGGCCGTGACAATACCTGGACCTAAATATTTTGGAGCCTCCGCAGACATCAGGTATAAGAGGAAGATCTGCACCTGTTCTGGGTTTATACTCACACCTGGTTTTGGTTTAAAATCACTGACAGAAATCATTGACCAAAACAATGACGTGAGAATTAGTGATGAGCGCGAATATTTCGAATATAGTGCTATATATTTGCTATATTGAATATTCGTCATTTTTTAACATCTGAAAACATGATACCTCCCTGCTTCTTTCTTGTGGGTCAATGAGTCATTGGCCCACAAGCAACTTAAGCAGGAAGGAATCATGTTTTCATATGGAAAAAAATTGACGAATATTCTAAAAAGCAAATATATAGCACTATAGGGAATATATTCGTTATTTAGAATATTCAAATTTTTTCCCCAATCTGTACAGTTGTATGTATGTCTATGGTCACATCATCCCCCATTGTGATTCTCCACATTGTATAGCCCCTTGTGGCCCAGTCTCCATATCCTGTCCCTTTTGAGCATTACCTGTAATGATCATGTGATTTATATTGAATAAAATGATTTTTTTTTACCTTGCACAAATGCTTGCTCTTTTTTTGTACAAGTTGCAGTAGGTTGGGGAGTGAGGTTCTATTTTTGGGTTATTGTAGGCTTCAGTAATATGTATGTCACCATGGGAACACCTGTGGGTTAGAAAATACCATCTGATCTGAGTTTTCCCTGCGATCGTGAAAACTTAGATCCAATGGTATATTCTAACCCATCGGCGTTCCCATGGTGATGGGGACGCTTGTCGGGGAGGAGTATGCCAAAATGGAATAACAGTACAGATTGAAAAAAAAAAGACGAATATTCAAAATAACTAATATATTCGCTATATTGCTATAACTTCGTTTTTTAGAATATTCGTCATATTCGTCATATTCTAAAAAACAAAGTTAGAGCAATAAAGCGAATATTCGTAAAATACACATATATACTGAAATTTAGCTAATATAGTCCTGTAGTATTTTTTTTTTTATAGTGTACATTTTTTCCATATCTGAAGATCAGAAGAGACAAAAAAAATTTGACTATAAAAAAAAGATTATAGCACTATATTTGCTAAATTGCAGTCTATATGTGTATTTTACGAATATTCGTTATATTGCTATAACTTAGTTTTTTAGAATATTCGTAATATTCTAAAACAAGAAAATATAGCAATATAGCAAATATTCGTAAAATACACATATTAGCCATAGCCATAGCTAAAAAAAAAATAATAATAATCACAATACATAAATAATTAAATCGCATATTATTCACGATAAATAGAATAATGACGAATATTCGATTTTGACGAATATAAGGCGAATATTCATTTGAATATTCGCAAAATATTGCAAAATCGAATATGGCACCTCCCTCTCATCAGTAGTGAGAATAAGGCATAAAGAAGCAATTGCAGCAATAAAAGGGGAAATCTCTGGATCCATGCAAGGTGTAGGCTGGTTCTCCCTTTGTACTATATGATCTTCAATTTTTACATTAATCATGGGATAACCTATTTAAATGAGTTTTTCAGGATTTAAAGCGATATGTAAAAGGGCATAGAGAGCCCCACAGCAAAACTTAGTAGTGGCTCCTCTCTTCATAACATTTTTGCCACATTTATTTCTATTCTCTTTTTTAATTTTGGGTAAATATTTTTTTTCTAATTAAAAAAAAAAGTTGTGCTCTTCTGTACCCACTTAACCTGACTTCTGTATCTGAGAATATCTTACAAATGCTTTATATATGTGGCACTAATAAAAAAATAAAAAAATTCTCAATATATTTATGCCACACATTTGGTGCAAATGCAGTACCGCTGACCTAGGGGTATCTGTAATTGCTTTATGTTTTATAGGTAATGTTATGTATTTTACATTGTATTAGCCATATATTCCAGCAGTGATAGAGATGTGGATATCATTCTTGATAAACTAAGATGGCCACCATATACTCCAGCTCTCAGACAACGCCTTATGTACTCGAGTTGGGACCAAAGCACAAAGGTTTTGCCCTACCCAAGAGGACCCTCCTCCCTGATGTGTCATATATGACGTATGCTGTACTGATGCTAGTGTGAAACCATTACAATATGGAGCTGGCACCTAGATATTTACATAGTTTACTTACCAAAGTTAGTAAAATAATGCACAATGCGCAGATGCCAAGTGTTATCTCTTTTATCATTTTTGTATTTTAGCCAATAAAACAATGGAATGAACCTCAGTAGAAGAGCACCCTACTGCTTAACTGTAATAAATGAGAACTGCTTTGACCCTTACAGTGTTCATTTTAGGACATGGTCAGATATCATAGTCAAGTATCAAAATAATGCCAATGTGACACCTGACCCTGACACCTGACTCTGACACCTGACTCTGACACCTGACTCTGACACCTGACCCTGACATCTGACCCTGACACCTGACACCGACACCTGACCCTGACACCTGACCCTGACACCTGACCCTGACACCTGACACCTGACCCTGACACCTGACCCTGACACCTGACCCTGACACCTGACCCTGACACCTGACTCTGACACCTGACCCTGACACCTGACCCTGACACCTGACACCTGACCCTGACACCTGACACCTGACTCTGACACCTGACCCTGACACCTGACACCTGACCCTGACACCTGACTCTCATATCTGAGTTTGACTTATGCTCTTCATAGGTCAGGGTCAAAGTGAGAATGAGTTATAGATATATACTATGTATTTGTATGCTAAATCACACAACCAAAGTGTGTCTATTGCTGAGCTTATAGCTCTGTGCCTAAAATGCTGTAAGCTAACACATTACAGTGTTATGAGCGCAGAGCTGATAGCTCAGTGGTAAGGAAGGAAACAAAGGATTTTAGGTTTACTGTGGTTTTGAATGCTACATCACATAGATGAACAAAAAGCCTAAGCTCATACAAGGCAAGCTGGTGGCTCAGTGGTAATGCTGTTGCCCCATGTCCAGGCCTTCTGAGTTCAAAGCCCCTTTCAGCCTCAAAAAATATTTACATTTTATTATGCCCTAGATAAGAGGCAAATTTAAATGATGTGTGACGCTGACGTGTGACGCTGATATCTGACGTCCTTCACTTCTCAGTGTCACAAGGGATTTTAGCTTTACTGTGGTTTTGTATTCTACATCACATAGATGAACAAAAATCACAAGCTTATCTAAGGCAAGCTGGTAGCTCAGTGGTAATGCTGCTGCCCCATGTCCAGGCTTTCTGAGTTCAAATCCCCTTTCAGCCTCTAACAAGTGTTTATATTTTATTATGCCCTAGATAAGAGGCAAATTTAAATGATGTGTGACGCTGACGTGTGACGATGATATCTCACGTCCTTCATTTGTCAGTGTCGCAAGGGATCTTAGGTTTACTGTGGTTTTTGCTATACTACATCTCATAGATCAAAAAAATCACCACCTTTAGTGTCTAAAGCTATAGCTCAGTGGTAAGACACTTGCTTTGCATGTAGTGTTCATGGGTTCAAAACCCCTTTTAGGCTTTTAATAAAATTTATATTTTATATTTTATTGAGCTCTAGATCAGAGTCAAATTCCAGTGGTGTGTGATGTAAGTAGTCCTTTTTTTTATTTTATTAAGAGTACATGGGCAGCACTATAGTAAAGGGGGCCCTGTATACAGAGCTGTATCCTGGATTTTACATATATACTGTATATATGTGTATTATACACCCAGTGTGCTACAGCTTCCCCACACTGAGATCTGCTCAGAAAGCTGCTATACATTACTGGTTTATCCACAGACACAATATATGGTCATACAGATGGCAGTACTATGTGATAGCTTCTAAGTATAGAAAACCATGTGGTAATGTTATAGCTCGGAGGTTACATTAATGGCTTTGCTTGTTGAAGTCCCCAGAAAGACATATGTATTTTTCTTTTATAGCATATACTATAATAAATAATATGTCATTAACCCATAGGATACCAGCGCTGTACATGTATGTCGCTGGAAACACGGTCACAAATCCCAGCGCCATACAGGTACAGCGCTCTGATCGGGCGGCCACAGGAGCTACTCCCGCCTGATCAGCTGCAGGGGTCCGGCAGGCACTGATAGTTGGACCCCTGCTGTATGCACCGGCATCGGTGAAAACACTGATGCCTGCTCATTAACCCTTGCACTGCCGCAGTCAGCGCTGACGGCTGCATGTGCGGTATCCCCGTGGTGCTGTCATGTCAGCCTGCTGTCTAGCCCTGTCAGTCAATGGGGGGAGGGGTGTGTGTGCAGAGCACAGGGGGTGTTATAGAGCATTGCTCAGAATATTAAGCCCCGCCTCTGAGGGCTCCAATTGTTTATTTGCATATGAATCTCTGCATATCTCTGCAGCTATTTATCATACATAATCAGCATAATGAGCCCTACCAGGCAGTACGTATGGTCTAATAGGGTTGATTCTGGCGACAGAGCCTCTTTAGCCTCTTATGGACACAGGGCGTACCTGTGTATTTCCGATCACCGCTGCACGGCGGGCAGTGTTAGGAACGGTGTGCCTGCTGAAATCATTCAGAAGGCACCCTGTGACAATGCCGAGGGGGGGTCCTGTGACCCCCCCCTCCATACCGGCGATTGCTGCTAACCGCAGGTCAATTCAGACCTGCGGTTTGCAGCATTTCCAGGTTATTCAGGTCTCCGGTGACCCGGAATAGGAGGGGGATCAGTGGTGTAATATACACCACCAATCACCCTCCGTAGATCCTGTGAGGTGGCGGTGACGGAGGATGAGGGTGAGGATCGCCTGTGATTGGTTGGAGGGACTGACCTGGAGATAAGGTCCTGGAGCTCCTCTCTCCCCGCCCACAGACTTCTGTGTGAGTAAGGAGAGAGGAGCCCTGTGTCGGTCCATTTGCATCCCACACGATCCGCCGCCATCCGTGGCCCCTGAGACCCCATAAAGTGCCATCTGGCATATAAACATTTAGGGAGAGCTTTAGGTTAGGCAGGGGTAGTGAAAAAAAAAAAAAAAGTTAATTTTTGTGTGCAGCACCCGGATCTGAGGGTGTCTGGGGTCCCCAGCAACTTGTGAGACCCCCGTCCCCCCAGGGGTGCTGCAGCTTGCCCCCCCCCCACATATTTTGGGGCGCAAGCGCATTTTATTTTCTTTTTGTAGGTGCGCTGACTGTGGCCGGCACTCTTAGCTGTAAAAGAGCGCCTGGCCACTGTTAGCGCATCGCTCACCCCACTGCTGATCAGCGAGTTTTTGGGCTGTGAGCAATTTTTCAGGGATTCTGTTAGGTTAGGGTGGGTTAGGGTAGGGTATACATAAAAACACACCGCCCCCCCACACACACACTAAATAAAGTTTTACACACACACGCACTCCCCTTTAGCGTTCTAAGATGGCCCGCCGGATGTTCTCGGCCGAGGAGGCATACGCCCAGCTGCTCTCCGACTCCGAGAGCCCCAGTGAGGACGAGGATGACCCCACTTTCCTGTTGTCATCCTCGTTCTCCTCATCATCTAGTGATGATGATGAGCCCCAAGGCGATGGAGACGCCGCCAGGCGGAGCCCCCCATGCCAGGAACCCTGTGGCCCACACTAGTATGAGCAGCCCTGGGGCTTGTACTAGTTTTCCGGCCCACCAGGCAAATTCACCTGATCCCTCTACCGGTGAACTTGACTGGAGTACCCCAGAGGATTTTGAGCCCTTGATTCCTGACTTTTTTGGCCAACCAGGAATCCAGACACAGTGGGCTTCACTGAATATGACATTTTTAGGTTTTTTTCAGTGAACAATTTGTGAATCTGATGGTGGAGCAAACAAACTTGTTCACCCAACAGTTTATAGCCCAATTTCTCCCGAGTCAGAAAATACCTCATATGTGGATGTAGAGTGATCTGCGGGTGAACTACGCGGCTCAGAAGAGGAAAGAGCGCTATTGGGATTTTGGACAACCAAAATCGCAATGGCGCTCCTTTTCTTATGAGCCATGTAGTTCGCCTGCAGAGCACTTTACGTCCACATATGGGGTATGTCCTTACTCAGGAGAAATTGGGCTACGAATTTTGGGGCGCGTTTTCTCCTATTACCCCTTGTAAAAATTAAATAAAAGGGGCTACAAGAACATGTTAGTGTAAAAAAAAGGAGATTTTGAATTTTCTCCTCCACTTTGCAGCTATTCCTGTGAAGACTGTGAAATAAATTAAAATGGGGGAAGAGCAGGGGCGGACTGAGAACCCTCAGGGCCCCCGGGCAAATCAAGGGCCCCCTTACAGGCCCCACCCATGTTCTGCTGCAAGACCCACCCTTGTCCCGCCTCCATGCCCCGCCTCCAGCCACACCCTACACAATCTTTAATAAGATTTCAAAGTTAAAGCGACACAAAAGGCACCCAGACCACTTCAGCTCATTGATGTGGTCTGGGTACAGTGTCCCTTTTGCAAATCGAGCTGCAATGTTCTAGAGAAACTGCATTGTTTACGTTCCAGCAATAAGTCGGCCTCTAGTCGCTGGCGGCCACCTGAGGGCTTCCTGGAGTAAAACAGACCTTTAGTCCGGTATCTGACGCTGGACGTCCTCACACTCTGCATGATGACCTCCAGGGTCAGATTTTTCCCCATAGGAAAGCATTGATTCAATGCTTTCGTATGGGGTGATCTAATCTCAGCGTCCATTAGTGAGCCTCTGTTAGAAACAGTCCCCTCCACCTTGTACTTGTTCCACTGATCTGCTACTTGCGGGCTACGTGGGCATGAGTTCAGTCACTTCGGCGCGTGATCCCGCGAGACCCGTGACCTACAGCGGCGGGTCTCGCGAGATCACGCGCTGCAGGACGGGATAGCGCACCGAAGTGACTGAACTCATGCCCGAGCAGCCCACAAGTAGCGGAACAATTACAAGAGGGGTGGGGAATAGCCAAATTAAAAAAATATTTTGAACCAAAAGGTGTGCTTTTGGTGGGTTTTGAACTAATGGTGGTCTGTGGATGGCACTGTTGTGGGGTCTCTGTGGATGGCACTGTTGTGGGGGCTCTGTGGATGGCACTGTTGTGGGGGCTCTGTGGATGGCACTGTTGTGGGGGCTCTGTGGATGGCACTGTTGTGGGGGCTCTGTGGATGGCACTGTTGTGGGGGCTCTGTGGATGGCACTATTGTGGGGGCTCTGTGGATGGCACTGTTGTGGGGGCTCTGTGGATGGCACTGTTGTGGGGGCTCTGTGGATGGCACTGTTGTGGGGGCTATGTGGATGGCACTGTTGTGGGGGCTCTGTGGATGGCACTGTGGGTGACACATATATAGCACCTTATGCTATATATGTGTCATCCACAGATACCCCCATAACAGTGTCCTGTGAGTGAATGACCCCCAATACAGGGTCTGGGGGCCGGCATCTGGTGTTGTAATGGCAGCGGGGCCCGGTGCAGTCACTGTATTCTATTGCACCGGGCCCCGCTCACTGTAATACTAATTTTCATATGTGAACAAGAACAAGAGAAATCCTCTGCGATCCTCTCCCTCTCTGTACTCACAAACTCAGTAGCAGCCAGGCCGGGCGGCAGCGCAACTCACTGACGTCACGCGCCTGCTCCTCCCACTTTATGAATGGAGCAGGCGCGTGACGTCAGTGAGTTACGCTGCCGCCTGGCCTGCCAGGCTGTTACTGAGTTTGTGAGTACGGAGAGGGAGAGGATCGCAGAGGATTTCTCTTCTTGTTCACATATGAAAATTAGTATTACAGTGAGCGGGGCCCGGTGCATTAGAATACAGTGACTGCACCGGGCCCCGCTGCCATTACCACCATTACCAAGCCAGCATAACATTCGGAATTGGGGCGCTGGGCATAACACATTATGCTATTCTGCGGCGGGCCCCCATCCCGGCCGGGCCCTCGGACCATGTCCGAAGTGCCCGACCGGTCAGTCCACCCCTGGGGAAGGGAATTATAAATTTAGTACTCCATTGAAGTGTGGTACTCCCTGAAGCAACCGTCAATACAGAGGCACGTGATCGGGGCACGTGTCACACTGAGTGGTGGTGTCCTTCCGTTACCCCCTCCTGTTACACACGCTGCACTTTTTTGGGGACCGTCCCTTCTTTCCAGTATGGGGGAACCACACCTTGAAAGTGTTGGCCAGGGACGATCCGGGCGCCTCCAATTCCCAAGGTACTCCGGCCTGCTCTTTCCCGGTCAGAAAAGATCAGGTACCTTGAGGATTGCCTCATAGAACTGAAGGAATTTCCCTGTGCTGCCAGCGCTCCGTGACAGCACAAAAGAGTTGTACAAGGCAACCTGCACCAAGTAGACCGCAACTTCTTTGTACCATGCTCGGGTTTTGCGCATGGCGTTTAGGGTTGCCACCTTTTCTTCAAGCCAAACCTGAACAGAAGGGAGGGAGGGCCCCCTTCCAGGCCCCACCCATGTCCTGCCTCCAACCACGCCCATGTCCCGCCCCCAGCCACACCCATGTCCCGCCTCCACCCCTGGTCGCTGTCGCACCACGATCGTTACGCCCCTGATCCCGTCACTACAGAAATACAGCGCCTCATACCTCTTACATCCAGTGACGTCTCCTTTGATGTAGATGTTCTCTTTCCTCATCTTCTCCTTTCAAACCTTCAGACCAGACACCATTTTTCAGCCATTTCTCGTCTCTGCAGTTTGACAATAAAAATCTTAGTTTACTACTTTTCCATCATCCTCCCATCTTCTGGACAAATCATCCTACTACCCCCAATACTGTGCCGCTGTGCTCCCCAATACTATACTGCAGAAACAGATAAACCCCCTGATAATGGTAGTTCCACACAGAGCCCCCCATATAAAATACCCCTTCTTTGTGGCCTCAGTAGAAGCCCCCAAATAATGTGCCAGTAAGAAGTGCCCCCATAGATGCCCCAATGTGTCAGTAAGAAGTGCCTCTTTTCTCCCGCCCAATATGTGCCAGTATAAGGTGCCTTTTCCCCCCCTTCCCTTATATGTGCCAGTATCAAGTGCCTCTTCCCCCCCTTCCCTTATATGTGCCAGTATCAAGTGCCTCATTTATCCCCCCCAATATGTGCCAGTATAAGGTGCCTCTTTCCCTCCCTTCCCCCCATATGTGGCAATTTCAAGTGCCTCATTCTCTCCCCCCAATATGTGCCAGTATGAGGTGCCTCTTTCCCCCCCTTCCCCCATATGTGGCAGTTTCAAGTGCCTCATTCCCCCCCCAATATGTGCCAGTATAAGGTGCCTCTTTCCACCCCTTCCCCTATATGTGCCAATTTCAAGTGCCTCTTTTCTCCTCCACCCCCAAATATGTGCCAGTATAAGGTGTCTCCCCCCCCCTTCCCCCATATGTGCCAGTTTCAAGTGCCTCATTTCTCCTCCTCCCCAATATGTGCCAGTATAAGGTGCCTCTTTCCACCCCTTCCCCCATATGTGCCAATTTCAGGTGCCTCTCTTCTCTAAAAAAAAAAAAAAACAATTTTTACTTACCTCCAACGATGCGATGCAGGCCCCTTCCCGGCCTGTGTACCGTGCTGTATGGCTCAGGCGGCGTGATGACATAATCGCGCCGCCTGCACCAGCCTCTGATAGGCTGCGGACCTTGTGCCTGCAGCCTATCAGAGGAACAGGGGAGGGAGACGCCTCTCCCTCCCCTGCCGCAGCACAGCTGTCTGTATCGCTGTCCTGAGGACGGCGATACAGATGACTATGGAGATGAGCGCTTCCACAATGGAAACGCTCATCTCCCTGTGCCCAGCCACCGCCGCCATCATTCACAGCTGATCCTGTGCCTGGGTCTGACAAAGGCATGTACCCGGGCACAGGATTGCAAACCCGGACTGTCCGGGTCATTCCCGTATGGGTGGCAACCCTATTCTGAGCAATGCTCTATAACACCCCCTGTGCTCTGCACACACACCCCTCCCCCCATTGACTGACAGGGCTAGACAGCAGGCTGACATGACAGCACCACGGGGATACCGCACATGCAGCCGTCAGCGCTGACTGCGGCAGTGCAAGGGTTAATGAGCAGGCATCAGTGTTTTCACCGATGCCGGTGCATACAGCAGGGGTCCAACTATCAGTGCCTGCCGGACCCCTGCAGCTGATCGGGAGGGAGTAGCTCCTGTGCCGCCCGATCAGAGCGCTGTACCTGTATGGCGCTGGGATTTGTGACCGTGTTTCCAGCGACATACATGTACAGCGCTGGTATCCTATGGGTTAATGACATATTATTTATTATAGTATATGCTATAAAAGAAAAATACATATGTCTTTCTGGGGACTTCAACAAGCAAAGCCATTAATGTAACCTCCGAGCTATGACATTACCACATGGTTTTCTATACTTAGAAGCTATCACATAGTACTGCCATCTGTATGACCATATATTGTGTCTGTGGATAAACCAGTAATGTATAGCAGCTTTCTGAGCAGATCTCAGTGTGGTGAAGCTGTAGCACACTGTGTGTATAATACACATATATACAGTATATATGTAAAATCCAGGATACAGCTCTGTATACAGGGCCCCCTTTACTATAGTGCTGCCCATGTACTCTTAATAAAAAAAAAAAAAAAAGGACTACTTACATCACACACCACTTGAATTTGACTCTGATCTAGAGCTCAATAAAATATAAAATATAAATTTTATTAAAAGCCTAAAAGGGGTTTTGAACCCATGAACACTACATGCAAAGCAAGTGTCTTACCACTGAGCTATAGCTTTAGACACTAAAGATGGTGATGTTTTTTGATCTATGAGATGTAGTATAGCAAAAACCACAGTAAACCTAAGATCCCTTGCGACACTGACAAATGAAGGACGTGAGATATCATCGTCACACGTCAGCGTCACACATCATTTAAATTTGCCTCTTATCTAGGGCATAATAAAATATAAACACTTGTTAGAGGCTGAAAGGGGATTTGAACTCAGAAAGCCTGGACATGGGGCAGCAGCATTACCACTGAGCTACCGGCTTGCCTTAGATAAGCTTGTGATTTTTGTTCATCTATGTGATGTAGAATACAAAACCACAGTAAAGCTAAAATCCCTTGTGACACTGAGAAGTGAAGGACGTCAGATATCAGCGTCACACGTCAGCGTCACACATCATTTAAATTTGCCTCTTATCTAGGGCATAATAAAATGTAAATATTTTTTTGAGGCTGAAAGGGGCTTTGAACTCAGAAGGACTGGACATGGGGCAACAGCATTACCACTGAGCCACCAGCTTGCCTTGTATGAGCTTAGGCTTTTTGTTCATCTATGTGATGTAGCATTCAAAACCACAGTAAACCTAAAATCCTTTGTTTCCTTCCTTACCACTGAGCTATCAGCTCTGTGCTCATAACACTGTAATGTGTTAGCTTACAGCATTTTAGGCACAGAGCTATAAGCTCAGCAATAGACATACTTTGGTTGTGTGATTTAGCATACAAATACATAGTATATATCTATAACTCATTCTCACTTTGACCCTGACCTATGAAGAGCATAAGTCAAACTCAGATATGAGAGTCAGGTGTCAGGGTCAGGTGTCAGGGTCAGGTGTCAGAGTCAGGTGTCAGGTGTCAGGTGTCAGAGTCAGGTGTCAGGGTCAGGTGTCAGGGTCAGGTGTCAGGTGTCAGAGTCAGGTGTCAGGGTCAGGTGTCAGGGTCAGGTGTCAGGGTCAGGTGTCAGGGTCAGGTGTCAGGTGTCAGAGTCAGGTGTCAGGTGTCAGGGTCAGGTGTCAGAGTCAGGTGTCAGGGTCAGGTGTCAGGGTCAGGTGTCAGGGTCAGGTGTCAGGGTCAGGTGTCGGTGTCAGGTGTCAGAGTCAGGTGTCAGAGTCAGGTATCAGGATCAGGTGTCACATTGGCATTATTTTGTTACTTGACTATGATATCTGACCATGTCCTAAAATGAACACTGTACGGGTGATCACCCATATACACTCCCTGATCACCCCCTGTCATTGATCACCCCCCTGTCATTGATCACCCCCCTGTAAGGCTCCATTCAGACGTCCGCATGATTTTTACGGATCCATGGATACATGGATCGGATCCGCAAAACACATGCGGACGTCTGAATGGAGCCTTACAGGGGGTGATCAATGACAGGCGGGTGATCACCCATATACACTCCCTGATCACCCCCCTGTCATTGATCACCCCCCTGTAAGGCTCCATTCAGACGTCCGCATGTGTTTTGTGGATCCGATCCATGTATCCATGGATCCGTAAAAAATCATGCGGATGTCTGAATGGAGCCTTACAGGGGGGGTGATCAGTGACAGGGGGGTGATCACCCTGATCACCCCCTGTCATTGATAACCCCCCTGTAAGGCTCCATTCAGACGTCCGCATGTGTTTTGTGGATCCGATCCATGTATCCATGGATCCGTAAAAAATCATGCGGATGTCTGAATGGAGCCTTACAGGGGGGGTGATCAGTGACAGGGGGGTGATCACCCTGATCACCCCCTGTCATTGATAACCCCCCTGTAAGGCTCCATTCAGACGTCCGCATGTGTTTTGTGGATCCGATCCATGTATCCATGGATCCGTAAAAAATCATGCGGATGTCTGAATGGAGCCTTACAGGGGGGGTGATCAGTGACAGGGGGGTGATCACCCTGATCACCCCCTGTCATTGATAACCCCCCTGTAAGGCTCCATTCAGACGTCCGCATGTGTTTTGTGGATTCGATCCATGGATCCGTAAAAAATCATGCGGATGTCTGAATGGAGCCTTACAGGGGGGGTGATCATTGACAGGGGGGTGATCACCCTGATCACCCCCTGTCATTGATAACCCCCCTGTAAGGCTCCATTCAGATGTCCGCATGTGTTTTGTGGATCCGATCCATGTATCCATGGATCCGTAAAAAATCATGCGGATGTCTGAATGGAGCCTTACAGGGGGGGTGATCAGTGACAGGGGGGTGATCACCCTGATCACCCTGATCACCCCCTGTCATTGATAACCCCCCTGTAAGGCTCCATTCAGACGTCCGCATGTGTTTTGTGGATCCGATCCATGTATCCATGGATCCGTAAAAAATCATGTGGATGTCTGAATGGAACCTTACAGGGGGGGTGATCATTGACAGGGGGGTGATCACCCTGATCACCCCCTGTCATTGATAACCCCCCTGTAAGGCTCCATTCAGACATCCGCATGTGTTTTGTGGATCCGATCCATGTATCCATGGATCCGTAAAAAATCATGCGGATGTCTGAATGGAACCTTACAGGGGGGTGATCATTGACAGGGGGGTGATCACCCTGATCACCCTGATCACCCCCTGTCATTGATAACCCCCCTGTAAGGCTCCATTCAGACGACCGCATGTGTTTTGTGGATCCGATCCATGGATCCATGGATTCGTAAAAATTATACGGACGTCTGAATGGAGCCTTACAGGGGGGTGATCAATGACAGGGGGGTGATCAGGGAGTCTATATGGGTGATCACCCCCCTGTCATTGATCACCCCCCTGTCATTGATCACCCCCCTGTCATTGATCACCCCCCCCTGTAAGGCTCCATTCAGACATTTTTTTTGGCACAAGTTAGCGGAAATTTTTTGTTTGTTTTTGTTTTTGTTTTTTCTTACAAAGTCTCATATTCTACTAACTTGTGTCAAAAAATAAAATCTCACATGAACTCACCATACGCCTCACGGAATCCAAATGCGTAAACATTTTTAGACATTTATATTCCAGACTTCTTCTCACGCTTTAGGGCCCCTAAAAAGCCAGGGCAGTATAAATACCCCACATGTGACCCCATTTCGGAAAGAAGACACCCCAAGGTATTCCGTGAGGGGCATATTGAGTCCATGAAAGATTGAAATTTTTGTCCTAAGTTAGCGGAAAGTGAGACTTTGTGAGAAAAAAACAAAAAAAAATCAATATCCGCTAACTTATGCAAAAAAAAAAAAAATTCTAGGTACTCGCCATGCCCCTCATTAAATACCTTGGGGTGTCTTCTTTCCAAAGTGGGGTCACATGTGGGGTATTTATACTGCCCTGGCTTTTTAGGGGCCCGAAAGTGTGAGAAGAAGTCTGGGATCCAAATGTCTAAAAATGCCTTCCTAAAAGGCCCCTTTGCGCATCTAGGCTGCAAAAAAGTGTCACACATGTGGTATCGCCGTACTCAGGAGAAGTTGGGGAATGTGTTTTGGGGTGTCATTTTACATATACCCATGCTGGGTGAGAAAAATATCTTGGTCAAATGCCAACTTTGTATAAAAAAATGGGAAAAGTTGTCTTTTGCCAAGATATTTCTCTCACCCAGCATGGGTATATGTAAAATGACCCCCCAAAACACATTCCCCAACTTCTCCTGAGTACGGCGATACCAGATGTGTGACACTTTTTTGATGCCAAGGTGGGCAAAGGGGCACATATTCCAAAGTGCACCTTTCGGATTTCACCGATCATTTTTTACAGATTTTGATTGCAAAGTACTTCTCACACATATGGGCCCCTAAATTGCCAGGGCAGTATAACTACGCCACAAGTGACCCCATTTTGGAAAGAAGACACCCCAAGGTATTCCGTGAGGGGCATGGCGAGTTCCTAGAATTTTTTATTTTTTGTCGCAAGTTAGTGGAATATGAGACTTTGTAAGGAAAAAAGAGAAAAAAAAAAAATCATCATTTTCCGCTAACTTGTGACAAAAAATAAAAAATTCTAGGAACTCGCCATGCCCCTCACGGAATACCTTGGGGTGTCTTCTTTCCAAAATGGGGTCACTTGTGGCGTAGTTATACTGCCCTGGCAATTTAGGGGCCCAAATGTGTGAGAAGTACCTTGCAATCAAAATGTGTAAAAAATGGCCTGCAAAATCTGAAAGGTGCACTTTGGAATATGTGCCCCTTTGCCCACCTTGGCAGCAAAAAAGTGTGACACATCTGGTATCGCCGTACTCAGGAGAAGTTGGGGAATGTGTTTTGGGGTGTCATTTTACATGTACCCATGCTGGATGAGAGAAATAGCTTGGCAAAAGACAACTTTTCCCATTTTTTTATACAAAGTTGGCATTTGACCAAGATATTTTTCTCACCCAGCATGGGTATATGTAAAATGACACCCCAAAACACATTCCCCAACTTCTCCTGAGTACGGCGATACCAGATGTATGACACTTTTTTGCAGCCAAGGTGGGCAAAGGGGCACATATTCCAAAGTGCACCTTTTGGATTTCGCAGGTCATTTTTTACACATTTTGATTGCAAAGTTCTTCTCACACATTTGGGCCCCTAAATTGCCAGGGCAGTATAACTACCCCACAAGTGACCCCATTTTGGAAAGAAGACACCCCAAGGTATTCTGTGAGGGGCATGGTGAGTTCCTAGAATTTTTTATTTTTTGTCGCAAGTTAGTGGAATATGAGACTTTGTAAGAAAAAATAAAAAAAATAAAATCATCATCATTTTCCGCTAACTTGTGACAAAAAATAAAAAGTTCTATGAACTCACTATGCCCATCAGCGAATACCTTAGGGTGTCTACTTTCCGAAATGGGGTCATTTGTGGGGGTTTTCTACTGTTTGGGCATTGTAGAACCTCAGGAATCATGACAGGTGCTCAGAAAGTCAGAGCTGTTTCAAAAAGCGGAAATTCACATTTTTGTACCATAGTTTGTAAACGCTATAACTTTTACCCAAACCATTTTTTTTTTTGCCCAAACATTTTTTTTTTATCAAAGACATGTAGAACAATAAATTTGGTGAAAAATTTATATATGGATGTCGTTTTTCTTGCAAAATTGTACAGCTGAAAGTGAAAAATGTCATTTTTTTGCAAAAAAATCGTTACATTTTGATTAATAACAAAAAAAGTAAAAATGCCAGCAGCAATGAAATACCACCAAATGAAAGCTCCATTAGTGAGAAGAAAAGGAGGTAAAATTCATTTGTATGGTAAGTTGCATGACCGAGCGATAAACGGTGAAAGTAGTGTAGTGCCGAAGTGTAAAAAGTGCTCTGGTCATGAAGGGGGTTTCACCTAGCGGGGCTGAAGTGGTTAAGTCCATCTTTTGAGGGTTGCCTGAATGGCCACCCTACCTACCCCTTAACTGAGACCTCCACTGCACTCCGCTTTCTTAACAGTGACATCCACAGTGCCATGCCCATTTAAAGCTGACCTGCAGCAGTGAAGAAAAATGGCCGTGTAGTTATGGAAACCTGGTGTAAAACTGTGTGTATGTGGACACTAAGGGCCTGCGAGCTTCTATTGGCTGATAAGGGTCATGTAACCAGGATTCCATTGGCTAATGCATTTCTTGGGAATATCTCACACAGGGATGTCCCTTTGAACAGTTCACTCTCAGACAGCAGCACTGTGCTGTCTGAGCGTGAGCTGCAGGGAGAAAATCACAATCCCTCCCACCCCTGCAGCTGACAGAAGTTGAATTTTACCTTAATTTTTTCAACCCCTGTCGGCTGCAGAGTGGAAGGGGCGTGGCATAACCAAACTGGGGGCGTGGCTTAGTGGGACCTGGGGGCGGAGTTTTTCAATCCGTCTTTTGAGGGTGGCCTAAATAGCTACCCTATCTGCCCCCTGAACTGTGACCTCCACAGCACTTCACTCCATTAACAGTGTCGTCCATAGCGTACTGCCCCTTTAAAGCTGACCTACAGCAGTGAAGAAAAATGGCTGGGTTGTTATGGAAACCTGCAGTAAAACTGTGTGTATGTGAAGACTAAGGGCCTGCAAGCTTCTATTGGCTGATAAGAAATATGTGACTCTGTGTATGGCAGTTGGGACACGAAGAGAAAGACTTGCAGGCTTGTATTGGCTAATGGAGGTAATTTTTGGGGAATATCTCAGGAACGATACATCCTAGAGAGCTGTGACCCCCACAAGATTTCTTTCCAGGTAGCAAGGGGTGTGTATACCAAGTTTCGTTGAAATTGATGGTTGTGTTTTTGAGTGATCGTGGAACATACATACATACATACATATATACGTCGTTCTTTATATATATAGATTGAGGTAATACAGCTCTGTTATAAAAAATTGTACATCTTTATTAATCACTTAGGAAGCCATTTGTTTGCTTTCTATTTATTTTCATAATGCGACTTTATTTGCACTGCTGTGAATATCGGCACTTAGAAGAGAGAGGCAAAGAGCTTAACATTCATATACCACCATATTCGCGAATATGTAGAATTTTGAAATATTCGTTTTACGAATATATATCTATAAAAAAAATTGTGGGACAGTACACATTACAATGATCTGTACTGTGTAAAAAAATGTCATCATCCCCCCGTTTCTTGATTGTGTCCAAAAAGTCCAAAGGCTCCAATCTTACTTACATTGACGAGTGTAAGTGATTGAAGCACGAATCTTCTTAATGCAAATTTTATTTGCTCTGCTGCGAATATCGGCACTTATACCTGAAGAGAGAGGCAAAGATCTTAGCAATGATATAGCACCATGTTCGTGAATATGTCAAATTCTTAAATTTTCGCTTTATGAATATTAGATTATTTTTTTTGTTTCCACTGTACAGATTACTGTGTAAAGTAATGTCATCATCCCCCACTGTTTCTTGATTGTGTCCCAAAAGTCCAAAAGCTCCAATCTTACCTACATTGCCGAGTAAGTGATTGAGGCGCAAATATTCGTAATGCAAATTTATTTGCGCAGCTGCGGATATCAGCACTTCCTGAGGACACTAATCCCTCCCTTATTTTAGCTTGTGGGCCAATGAGAAGGAGTCAAACAGGTTAGCAACATCCCTAGCAACCAATCAGAAAGTTGCCCACCCCTTACTATATAAGATTTTTTTACTGCAGCCATTTTGTGCAGTTTCATGTGAGGTGATTGAGAGAGGAGCTCGAAACTGTGCAATGCTGTGCTTTTTTAAAAGCAAATTACAAATCGAATGTATTATTAAAGAGAATCTGATAGCGTTAGATAGGGTAGTTTAGTGTAGCTGATAGGTTAAAGTTTAGGGTATATTGTTAGTTAGGTGAAATATAGTCATTTGTTTAGGTTAATTAATAGTGTAGCTGATAGTTTCTAGTGCAGGGTGTAGTGTAGGGTGTAGTTAGGTGAAATATATTTATTTAGTTTGAAATAGTATAGGTTAGGGAATAGTTAGCTGATAGTTTCTAGTGCAGGGTGTAGGTTAGGTATAGTGTAGGCTTTAGGTGTTTTTGAGTTTTCTAGTTTAGTGTCTGTAATTTACCACCAAAAAAGTTTATTAGTTTTATTACTGTTTAGTCTTCTGTTATCTAAAAAAAAAAAAGAAAGGAATTTTTTTTTTATTAGTGTTAGTCTTTTACTGTTTAGTTGTTATAGTATCTGCAATATTGTCTACTTCTTCTGTTTTTTAAATTAAAAAGGAAAAAAAAAAGGAATAAAAGTTTATTAGTTTTAGTGTTCGTTGTTTAGTGGTTATTAGGTGTATTGTCAGCGTCAGTGTCTGCGTCCTTTGTTAGTTAAAAAAAAAAGTTTTTGTGTTCGTTTTTTACAGTTTAGTTGGTGTATTGTGCATGTCAGTGTCTGCGTCATTTGTTAGTCAAATATAAAAAAATAAAAAAATAAAAGTTTATTTCAGTGTTAGCTTTTTACTGTTCAGTTGGTGTAGTGCCTCAGTCTTTTGTTAGTTAGATCTAAAAACATAAAAAAAAAATATTGTTAGTTTTTTACAGTTCAGTTTGTGTATTGTCTGCGTCTTTTGTTAGTTAAAAAAAGGTTATATTAGTGGGGGGGTTTTACTGTCCCACCACAAATGTATGTATGAACCTGGTGTATTTCCGCATCTCCAACACTCTGGGGGTATATCTGGGAATATCCTGTTCAGATAGATGGGGGGTTCTATACCATCTATATAGAATTTTTCTTGCCCCTTCTAGATAGTCAGAGCATTTGGAAAGTTTGGAGACACAAGTAAACGCTTCATTCCATTCTGCCTCTGAGATTGAAGAACCTATTTCAGAATTCCACAGATCAAGAATATGTTGTAAGGGATTCAGACGGGATTCTTTTAGTAATTGATAACACTTTGTAATACCTTTATCTGTAATTTTGGATATATGAATCCAATCTAGAAGGGAAGAGTTATGTGGGTCAAATTTGAAAACTCTTGGGGATTGTAGTAAGTGCCTTATCCTCAGGTATTTGTAGAAATCCGAATTAGGAATGTTAAAGTCTCTGTGAATTTGAGCAAATTCAACAAAATTACCTTCCTTCCATAATTGTTTAATTTTCAGAAATGCCCGAGGTTACCCAGTTGTCAATACGCAAGTCTGGAATTGCTAGTTTGCAAATTTTCAGAGGAGCTGAGGACAGATAAGTGGGTACTAACTTTTATATTCTAGCAAGGGAATACCAAGTTTTATAGATTGCTGTCAGGGTTGATAATGGAGCATTATTTTTAATACCAAAAGCCACTGTGGCGAATAGTTGTAACAGTATATCGTGGGAACCCATAAAGTTTTTTTCCAGCAAAACCCATTTTTTGGTGATGTCCTCTTTAATCAAATATCTCATTTGATCAAGTATAGAGGAGATATAGTAATGTTTTATGGAGGGGACATTAAGACCACCTGATTTGAGCGGTTTAAAGAGAATAAGTGCTTTCACTCTAAATTTATGTTTACCCCATATGTGGCGATTAACTAAAGATTGCAATTTAGTTAGGTAAAAGTTGGGGATAGCAATTGGAATATTACGGAACATATAGATTATTTTGGGAAGAATGACCATTTTAACTGCAGAGTCACTAATTTTATTATATAGAGGCCAAAAATTAACCTTAAATAGTTTATTGGTGGGAAACGCTAATTGAATGCCCAGGTATGTCAAGGATTCATTAGCCCAAGGGAATTTATATAGATTAGAAATTAAACGTTTGTTCGCCGTAGATAGACCCAAATCAAGTAATTGGGACTTGTTAACATTTATTTTATAAAAGGATGCTTTGCCGAATTTAGTAATAATATCGTAAATAGCAGATAATGCAGATGTCGGGTTTGATGTGATAATTAAAACAACATCTGCAAATAGGCCTATACGATGGTCTGTGTTTCCCACCTTTTATCCCTTTAATGAGTAAGAAAGATCTAATATGTTCCGCAAATGGTTCCATTGCTAGGGCAAAGATCAGGGGGTACATGGGGCATCCTTGTCTGGTCCCATTTTTGATGCTGAAAGGAGCTGACAAGAAACTGGACGAATATACAGAGGCGCTAGGGTTAGAGTACAAAGACATAACTGTGGAAAGGAAGAAATTCCCAAATCCAATTTTTTTTTATGTTGCATAAATGTAATCCCAGTGTATTCTATCGACCGCCTTCTCCGCATCCAGGGAAAGAAGCAGAGAAGGCATCCGAGTGGCACACGCTACATCTAGCAAATCTATGAACCTTCTAGTTCCATCAGATGATTGTCTGTTGGGAACAAAACCGATCTGATCGTTGGAAATTAGAAAAGGTAGAATGTTAGATAATCTTTTTGCCAGGATTTTCGCAAAAATCTTTATATCTGAATTTAATAAAGATATGGGTCTAAAATTGGTTGGTTTGTCTGCAGGTTTGCCGGTTTTGGGAGGGTAATAATTAATGCATTTAAGATATCTTTTGGAATTTATTTCTGCATTGCTATTAAGTTAAAGGCTCTGTTCAGGATGGGGTTTATAATATGTGAGAAGGTTTTGTAGTACTCATTTGTAAGCCCATCTGGACCAGGAGATTTATTATTTTTAAGGGAGCGAATTGCTTCAGATATTTCCGATTGAGAGATCCTTGAGTTGAGGAATTTACTTTGGGTTGGATTTAGGGACTGCAGGGAAATGCCATTAAGGAACTCGTTAATAGATTCAGGAGTAGGTTGGAAGTAGAGTTGAGCGAACACCTGGATGTTCGGGTTCAAGAAGTTCGGCCGAACCCGACCCGAACTTCGTCCCGAACCCGAACCCCATTGAAGTCAATGGGGACCCAAACTTTTCGGCACTAAAAAGGCTGTAAAACAGCCCAGGAAAGGGCTAGAGGGCTGCAAAAGGCAGCAAAATGTAGTTAAATCCCCTGCAAACAAATGTGGATAGGGAAATGAATAAAAATAATAAAATAAAATAAATAAAAATTAACCAATATCAATTGGAGAGAGGTCCCATAGCAGAGAATCTGGCTTCATGTAAGCAGAGAATCAGTCTTCATGTCATAGCAGAGAATCAGGCTTCACGTCACCCAACACTGGAACAGTCCATTGTCATATATTTAGGCCCGGGCACCCAGGCAGAGGAGAGAGGTCCCATAACAGAGATTCAGGCTTCATGTCAGCAGAGAATCAGTCTTCATGGTTATAGCAGAGAATCAGGCTTCACGTCACCCAACACTGGAACAGTCCATTGTCAGATATTTAGGCCCGGCACCCAGGCAGAGGAGAGAGGTCCCATAACAGAGATTCACGCTTCATGTCAGCAGAGAATCAGTCTTTATGTCATAGCAGAGAATCAGGCTTCACGTCACCCAACACTGGAACAGTCCATTGTCAGATATTTAGGCCCCGGCACCCAGGCAGAGGAGAGAGGTCCCATAACAAAGATTCAGGCTTCATGTCAGCAGAGAATCAGTCTTCATGTCATAGCAGAGAATCAGGCTTCACGTCACCCAACACTGGAACAGTCCATTGTCAGATATTTAGGCCCGGGCACCCAGGCAGAGGAGAGAGGTCCCATAACAGAGATTCAGGCTTCATGTCAGCAGAGAATCAGTCTTCATGTCATAGCAGAGAATCAGGCTTCATGTCACCCAACACTGGAACAGTCCATTGTCAGATATTTAGGCCCCGGCACCCAGGCAGAGGAGAGAGGTCCCATAACAGAGATTCAGGCTTCATGTCAGCAGAGAATCAGTCTTTATGTCATAGCAGAGAATCAGGCTTCACATCACCCAACACTGGAACAGTCCATTGTCAGATATTTAGGCCCCGGCACCCAGGCAGAGGAGAGAGGTCCCATAACAGAGATTCAGGCTTCATGTCAGCAGAGAATCAGTCTTCATGTCATAGCAGAGAATCATGCTTCAAGTCACCCAACACTGGAACAGTCCATTGTCAGATATTTAGGCCCCGGCACCCAGACAGAGGAGAGAAGTCCCATAACAGAGATTCAGGCTTCATGTCAGCAGAGAATCAGTCTTCATTTCATAGCAGAGAATCAGGCTTCACGTAACCCAACACTGGAACAGTCCATTGTCAGATATTTAGGCCCCAGCACCCAGGCAGAGGAGAGAGGTCCCATAACAGAGATTCAGGATTCATGTCAGCAGAGAATCAGTCTTCATGTCATAGCAGAGAATCAGGCTTCACGTCACCCAACACTGGAACAGTCCATTGTCATATATTTAGGCCCCGGCACCCAGACAGAGGAGAGAGGTCCCATAACAGAGATTCAGGCTTCTTGTCAGCAGAGAATCAGTCTTTATTTCATAGCAGAGAATCAGGCTTCACGTCACCCAACACTGGAACAGTCCATTGTCAGATATTTAGGCCCCGGCACCCAGGCAGAGGAGAGAGGTCCCATAACAGAGATTCAGGCTTCATGTCAGCAGAGAATCAGTCTTCATGTCATAGCAGAGAATCATGCTTCACGTCACCCAACACTGGAACAGTCCATTGTCATATATTTAGGCCCCGGCACCCAGACAGAGGAGAGAGGTCCCATAACAGAGATTCAGGCTTCTTGTCAGCAGAGAATCAGTCTTTATTTCATAGCAGAGAATCATGCTTCACGTCACCCAACACTGGAACAGTCCATTGTCATATATTTAGGCCCCGGCACCCAGACAGAGGAGAGAGGTCCCATAACAGAGATTCAGGCTTCATGTCAGCAGAGAATCAGTCTTTATGTCATAGCAGAGAATCAGGCTTCACATCACCCAACACTGGAACAGTCCATTGTCAGATATTTAGGCCCTGGCACCCAGGCAGAGGAGAGAGGTCCCATAACAAAGATTCAGGCTTCATGTCAGCAGAGAATCAGTCTTCATGTCATAGCAGAGAATCAGGCTTCATGTCACCCAACACTGGAACAGTCCATTGTCAGATATTTAGGCCCCGGCACCCAGGCAGAGGAGAGAGGTCGCATAACAGAGATTCAGGCTTCATGTCAGCAGAGAATCAGTCTTCATGCCATAGCAGAGAATCATGCTTCACGTCACCCAACACTGGAACAGTCCATTGTCAGATATTTAGCCCCCGGCACCCAGGCAGAGGAGAGAGGTCCCATAACAGAGATTCAGGCTTCATGTCAGCAGAGAATCAGTCTTCATGTCATAGCAGAGAATCTGGCTTCACGTCACCCAACACTGGAACAGTCCATTGTCAGATATTTAGGCCCCGGCACCCAGGCAGAGGAGAGAGGTCCCATAACAGAGATTCAGGCTTCATGTCAGCAGAGAATCAGTCTTCATGTCATAGCAGAGAATCAGGCTTCACGTCACCCAACACTGGACCAGTCCATTGTCAGATATTTTTAGGCCCCGGCACCCAGACAGAGGAGAGGTTCATTCAACTTTGGGTTGCTCCGCAATATAATGGTAAAATGAAAATAAAAATAGGATTGAATGAGGAAGTGCCCTGGAGTACAATAATATATGGTTAAGGGGAGGTAGTTATAAATGTCTAATCTGCACAAGGGATGGACAGGTCCTGTGGGATCCATGCCTGGTTCATTTTTATGAACGTCAGCTTGTCCACTATGACTGTAGACAGGCGGCTGCGTTTGTCTGTAATGACGCCCCCTGCCGTGCTGAATACACGTTCAGACAAAACGCTGGCCGCCGGGCAGGCCAGCACCTCCAAGGCATAAAAGGCTAGCTCTGGCCACGTGGACAATTTGGAGACCCAGAAGTTGAATGGGGCCGAACCATCAGTCAGTATAAAAGGTTACTATATAAAATGAGAATGCTCGGACTGGGAGAAAACGTCTCTATGTGGGTAAGTAACTGGCTCAGTGATAGAAAACAGAGGGTGGTTATTAACGGTACACACTCAGATTTGGTCACTGTCACTAGTGGGGTACCTCAGGGGTCAGTATTGGGCCCTATTCTCTTCAATATATTTAATATATTTATTAATGGTCTTGTAGAAGGCTTGCATAGTAAAGCATCAATTTTCGCAGATGACACTAAACTGTGTAAAGTAATTTACACTGATGAGGACAGTATACTACTACAGAGTGATCTGAACAGATTGGAGGCTTGGGCAGATAAGTGGCAGATGAGGTTTAACACTGATAAAGGTAAAGTTATGCACATGGGAAGGAAAAATGCAAGTCACCAGTACATACTAAATGGTAAAACACTCGGTAACACTGACATGGAAAAGGATCTAGGAATTTTAATAAACAGCAAACTAAGCTGCAAAAACCAGTGTCAGGCAGCTGCTGCCAAGGCCAATAAGATAATGGGTTGCATCAGAAGGGGCATAGATGCCCGTGATGAGAACATAGTCCTACCACTTTACAAATCGCTAGTCAGACCACACATGGAGTACTGTGTACAGTTCTGGGCTCCTGTAAACAAGGCAGACATAGCAGAGCTGGAGAAGGTCCAGAGGAGGGCATCTACAGTAATAACTGGAACGGGGTAACTACAGTACCCTGAAAGATTATTAAAATTAGGGCTATTCACTTTAGAAAAAAGACGACTGAGGGGAGATCTAATTAATATGTATAAATATATCGTCAGTACAGAGATCTCTCCCATCAGCTATTTATCCCCAGGACTGTGACTGTGACGAGGGGACATCCTCTGCGTCTGGAGGAAAGAAGGTTTGTACACAAACATAGAAGAGGGTTCTTTACGGTAAGAGCAGTGAGACTATGGAACTCTCTGCCTGAGGAGGTGGTGATGGTAAGTACAATAAAGGAATTCAAGAGGGGCCTGGATGTATTTCTGGAGCGTAATAATATTACAGGCTATAGCTACTAGAGAGGGGTCATTGATCCAGGGAGTTATTCTGATTGCCTGATTGGAGTCGGGAAGGAATTTTTTATTCCCCTAAAGTGGGGAAAATTGGCTTCTACCTCACAGGGTTTTTTTTTTTTTCTTCCTCTGGATCAACTTGCAGGATAACAGGCCGAACTGGATGGACAGATGTCTTTTTTCGGCCTTATGTACTATGTTACTATGTTACAGCAGCTGCAGCCTATCCCTACATTAATATGAGTAGAGTGATGGGCGGCGCTACGTGACTCCAGCTTATATAGAGGCTGGGTCACATGCTGCACTGGCCAATCACAGCCATGCCAATAGTAGGCATGGCTGTGATGGCCTCTTGGGGCAAGTAGTATGACGCTTGTTGATTGGCTGCTTTGCAGCCTTTCAAAAAGCGCCATAGAAATCGCCGAACACCGAACCCAAACTTTTACGTAAATGTTCGGGTTCGGGTCCGGGTGCCGAAAAACCTAAAGTTCGGTACGAACCAGAACTTTACAGTCTAAGGTAATAAGTAATAATTTGTCACGGGTAAAAAAAATAAAGTACCTGGGCAGACTCTGTGACTGAGCTTTGTGACCCAGTCCGGGTGCCTCCTCTTCAGCTCAGACCATTTCTTGACAATGGCGATTTCACTGTGGCTGCAGCCAAATTTTCTTTCAAGGATCTTCTTGACCCCCCCATGACTATCGCCTGCTTCTCGGCCTGCTTCCAGGTACGGTCGTAGCCCTTCTTCAACATGCGCTGCAGGATAAAGATGCAAACATATAATCCCAAATTTATGAAATACAAGGATTATTAATAAATATTATCAAAACACAGCAAAAAGTATTTAAATGTTAGAAGGTGGAAATATTAGATTTAATGTTCACGTTATAAGACCAAATTTTTTCCAGTTGTATGTGTGGTATGAGCAATCGGATATTGGCCAACTGAGCAGAGATAAACCTGTTTAGTGAAGTGACGGTACGTTATGGGGTATACAGCTGGTTCGCCTCCCCGTGATGCACCCTGGGTAACGCAAAATGAACCATTAAATACTGGCGGGAAGAATATATATTTTTTTCTCCAGACCAACAAGACATAAACTCTAATATATGGACTATGTGTGTGTGTTTGCGTGTGGTATACAGTGTGTGGCAGGAAAATGTATATGCAATGTGCATGTGCTTGATATTTCTTTGCTGTCCATACATACATACTTGCTACAGACAAAGTGCTGTGTTGTCAAAACAATACTTATTACAACAATGATGAATATCTAATCAGACTTGATAAAAGATGAAGTTACCGTATATTTAGTGCGCAAATATATTTGCATATTTGCGCATTCGCAAATATTTAAATACACTATTGCTTGCTAATTAGTTACTATACAGATATTGTTCGAACATGCATTCAAAATGTATTCACATAAAGTGTTGTACTTACAGTTAGCAGGAGTTCGTCCTCTTCATCTCTAAATTTGCTGCCCACCATTTTCTCTGTGCAATTTCGCAGACTGTAAAAAATGAACTAACGTGCATGCGCACGCTAAACCACGCCTACAATGCGCACGCACATGCACATCACACTGATATTAAGGTGGTGATAGCGAATAAGCGAATTATCGAATACGCGAATTATCGAACAGCGATTAAGCGAATATTTGAAAACTATTATTAACCCTGCCACAGTAGTTAGAATATACCTTCGATCTGAGTTTTTATGATCGCATGGAAAACTCAGGTCCGATAGTATATTCTAACCACACAGGTGATCACATGGTGAGTGACATGACGCTTGTCGGGGAGGAGTATGTTAAAAACTGTAAAGATAGATTAAAAAATTTTTTAGAATTTTCTAAATAAAGAATATATTCGCTTTATTGCGATATATTGTTTTTTTTGAATATTCATAATATTCTAAAACAAGAATATATAGTAAGTATTATCGAGAATATTCGCCAAATAAAAAAAATGTATAGCAATTTAACTAATATAGTGGTAGAATCTTTTTTTAATAGTCTATTCACTATATTGGTATATATTAATGTTTTATAATATGACAAATATTCTTCGAAAGAAAATATAGCACAAAATTTAATGCTATATATTCTTTTTTGAAGAAATTCACATTATGCGTTTTTTTTTATAAATTACGATTTATTGCTTATGCAAAATAATCTTGAATTCGAATATTTAACGAATATTCTTTTGAATATTCGCAAAATATTGCAAATTCGAAAATGGGACATGCCGCTCAACACTAGTAACCAAATCCAAGCAGAGTTTAGCACAGAAAAGAGAAAGAAAGCAGAATTATTAAGCGTGCCTGTCAGCCCAGCAGAGAAAGAGATAAAGCACAGTTACCAAGTTTTCCTGCCAGTTTATGCCAAAGCCTGCTGGAACCAAGAGAAAGCCTGAATGTAAGAAAAGCCTGAATATTCTCTGGAATCAAGTTTTCCCAAGTAAAGCTGCTGTTAAAGTTTATGAAGGTCTGGACTCAAGTTATTCCCTAACTCAACAATCCCCTCTTTATTTGCTTCAGAGCCTAATCGTGGGGTCCCCCTGTATCCAGGAAGGAGCACCGTGACACTTACAGGTCGGACCAAACCACTCGGCATTCCACTAAAACTGGGATGCGATAGGGCCCTGGGGACGGCACGTTGCTTGGCCAGTCCAGCACTTTTACCCCTAGTTTCTTTAGCAAGGCAGTGGTCGTCTTGGAGATGTGTTTGGGGTCGTTTTCATTTTGTAATACTGCCCTGCGGCCCAGTTTCTGAAGGGAGGGGATCATGCTCTGCTTCAGTATGTGACAGTACATGTTGGCATTCATGATTTCCTCAATAAACTGTGGCTCCACACAGCTGATAGAACTCTTGCAGCCCCAAACCATGACACTCCCACCTCCATGCTTGACTGTAGGCAAGATACACTTGTCTTTGTACTCCTCACCTGGTTGCCACCACACACTTAATAGTATCTGAACAACATAAGTTTATCTTGGTCTCATCAGACCACAGGACATAGTTCCAGTAATCCATGTCCTTAGTATGCTTGTCATAAGCAAACTGTTTGTGGGCTTTCTTGTACATCATCTTTAGAAAAGGCTTCCTTCTGGGAAGACAGCCATGCAGACCAGTTTAATGCAGTGTGCGGCGTATGGTCTGAGCACTGACAGGATAACCCCCCCCCCCCCCACCCCTTTAACCTCTGCAGCAATTCTGGTAGCACTCATACCTCTATTTTAAAAAGACAACCTCTGGATATGACGCTGAGCACGTGCACTCAACTTCTTTGGTCGACCATGGTGAGGCCTGTTTTGAGTGGAACTTGTTAAACCGTTGCATGGTATTGGCCACCGTGCTGCAGCTCAGTTTCAGGGTGGTGACAAACTTCTTATACGCTAGGCCATCTTTATGTAGAGCAACAAATCTATTTTTCAGATCCTTTCTCAGAGTTATTTGCCATGAGGAGCAATGTTGAAATTCCAGTAACCAGTATGAGAAAGTGTAAGAGCGATAACGCCATATTTAACACATCTGCTTCCCATTCACACCTCAAATATTGTAACAGTAACGAGTCGCATGACTTTTCACAATTCGGCCATTTTCACTTAGGGGCGTATTCACTTTTGTTACCAGTGGTTTAGACATTATTGGCTGTGTGTTGAGTTATTTTGAACGCTCACCAAATTTAGGCTTCTTTCACACTAGCGTTTTGGCTTTCCGCTTCTGAGATCCATCATGGGCTCTGACAAGCAGTCCAAAACGGATCAGTTTTGCCCTAATGCAGGAGCGTAGCTAAAGGCTCATGGGCCCTGGTGCAAGAGTTCAGCTTGGGCCCCCCTTCTATCAGTGCTTTGTGGCCAGGGGCAGGGGAGCACATACTTGGTGCTGCCTTAAGCAAAAATTGAAACGACCCCCCCACCTCATGCCAAATTCTTGATCTAACCCCTTCCCTCCAGCCAGAGGTGTAACTTGACCAGCATGAACTTTCTATAATACCAGTGTCTTCTTATGTGGCACCATGGTCTTTGGGCCCCCTCAGGCTCCTGGGCCCGGTAGCGACTGCTACCTCTGCACCCCCTATAGCTACGCCCCTGCCCTAATGCATTCTAAACGGTAAAGGAGCTTCTCAGAATGCATCAGTTTGCCTTTGTTCAGTCACCATTCCGCTCTGGAGGCGGACACCAAAACGCTGCCTGCAGCGTTTTTCTTTCTGCCATGTGGTGCAAAGCGAAACGGATCGGTCCTGGCACCCAATGTAAGTCAATGGGAACAGATCCGTTTTCTCTGACACAATGGAAAAAGGATCCGTCCCCCAATGACTTTCAATGGCGTTCATGGCTATAGAAAACATAATACAACCGGATCCTTTCATGACGGATGCATGCGGTTGTATTATGGTAACAGAAGCGTTTTTGTAGATCCATGACGGATTCGCAAAAAAACACTAATGTGAAAGTAGCCTTACACTGTTATACAAGCCATACACCCCAATTACACAATTAAGGATTAACAGATTTACTTATGTCTAAAAAAAATGGAAACACCCCAAAATCTGTAGTATCAGATCACAATTTCACCCCAATTACACAATTATGGAGGATTGCTGTCACGGGTATAAAGATAGAGCGGAGGTGCACCTCCTGAGCTGCCACCCGGTCCCCTGTCCCTGCCTACTTGCACCACCCACCCTAGGTGATGGGGCACAACTGGGCAACAGTCCCTGACCTGATTAAGTGCAAGCAGAGAGATAGAGACAGCAGGGAAGCGGACAGCCAATGAGAGGTAGCACTCGAGCGGACAGAGAGGTGGAACAAGCAAGGTACCACTAAAAATGGAAGGGCGAGGCGGGTCAACTAGCCGGGGTCAGTCCAGAAGGTCACATCAGTATGAGGGAAGAGGCAAAGACAAAATCCAAAAGCAAGCCGAGGTCAAAATCCGAGAGGTAGCGTTAAAGTTCAGGGGTCAGGCAGAAGAGGTGTCAGGAAGCAGATCAAAGGTCAAATCCAAAGGTAAGCTAAATAACAATAATAATACACAGCCTAAGGGACCAAAATCACAGGCAACCTGTAGTCAGCAGGTTGCCTGTATTTATAGTGGGGAGTGAGGGTCATGTGACGTGGTCTGCGTCACATGACCGACAGATAGACAAGTCGAGCACTGAGTGATCAGCTCGGCGCTCAAGGCAGACCTAGGAGCAGGGAGCCTCCCAGCTAGCAAGGCTGCCCTGGGAACGAGGCCGAGCACAGATCTGTGGCTGATGGGAGACCGAGTGCTCCTTCGGCCCCCCGTTACAATTGCAATATGTACAAAACGACATGAACACCCTAAAATACCTTGTACAGTATGTTAAATTTGGTTAGGCTTTGTTGACAATGAGTCACTTTTTCTTCAGACAACCAACATGTGTGTGTATTGTATGAGCAAGCATTCTGACCCCGTCAATGCCTAATTTTGGATGTTTGTACGTTGTTTAAAAGTTTGTACACCATAAAACTGTGAGTGTTTAAAAAGCATCTACCCCAATTTTTTGATGCTTTGGAACACAAAAATGAATAACACATGTGCCTGTCTGAGGTGTTTTTAAACACACTGTATGTTAACGCCATCAAATATATGTTTCTCCATAGCTACAATAGGTATGTCAGTGTCACATTATACAATATTGCTGTTATTGCATTTGAAATCTTAGGACGAGGGGAGAAAAAAATAAATCATAAAAAAAAGAAAAGAATAAGAGATGGGCTAGAGGGTGTTATATACCATTTTCCAGGGCAATTGGGGGAAACTTTTTTGGGAAAATGTGTGAACCTGAACCAAACCTCAACAGGTATCCTCGTCCCTGGCGGGTCCGGATGTCTATCGGGTCCCCGCACTGCTGTGACGGGGACCCGATGGCTTGGACAACAGCCCAATGCCTTCGTCAGGCATCGTGGCTGCCATCCCTTTGAACCTGTGAGACCCAGCCCCCTGGATCTCACATTGAGCAGGCTGTAAGTGTATTACTCTGTGTAATAAACTGACAGCCAATGCATTACAATACACATGTATTGTAATGCATTGTAAAGGGGATCAGACCCACAAAAGTTGAATTCCCAGAGTGGGAAAAAATGTTTATTAAAAATAGTAAATAAATTAAGTTTTACAAAATAAATAATAAAAATTTTCAAGTAAAAAAAAAAGCCTTTTCCCGAAAGAAAGTTAAAAAAATTGTAAAAAAATAGGGAAAAAGAGAAAAGTAGACATATTAGGTATTGCCGTGTCCGTATTGACCAGCTCTATAAAAATATCATATGATCCACCCCATAAGGTGAACACCATAAACAAATAAAAACAGTGCCAGTTCTAGTCACCTTGCCTCACAAAAAATGTAATACCAAGCGATCAAAAAGGTGTATTTAGCACACATTTGTACAAATCAACTATCATCTCATCCTTCAAAAAATGAATCCCTTCCTAAGACAATCGCCAAAAAATTAAAAGAAACTATGGCTTTCAGAAAATGCCAGCACAAAAACAAGATTTTATTCTGTTCAAAAAGGCTTTCACTGTGTAAAACTTAACAAAAATAAAAATGATAGACATATTAGACCTGCCCTATAAAATCATATATCACATTATATTTTAAAAAAGTAGATAAATAAAAAGTCTCAAACCGCAAAAGTCTTTTGAACACAGCTGGTTCTTGGCGAAGTGGGTCTCCAACATAAGTCAAAGTTCTAATCTTCCTAATTGACAGAGACAACAGCTCCACATAGTGAAGTACAGCAAATCCTTAATTCATCCAATTTTTTTTTCTTATGCTTACAAGATTTCAAGTGAAACAGTCATACCATGTGATCGATAAGTAAGGTAATAGTATCTAACAGGTAATCATGGATTTTATATAATACTTTTATAGAATGAGATGAAGTGTATGAAGCATAAGGATCTGTGTATTTTTGTGAAATATCATGTGATATTTGAGATATTTTATTTATTCAACTCCATGTATTTTATATAATGTATTTGTAAGCAGACCTTTAGGGGTAACACCCATATCACTACAAAAGGAAGTGATCTAAGAGGATATGTAGATTCCCCTGACAAAGCAGAAGTGAAACCTGGGTCGGGCAAATGAAAAGACTGACTATATCACATTATATGTCCCCTCAGGTGAATGCTGTAAAACAAATATATGTATATATAAAATAATTATGCTAAAACAGCCATTTTTTCACCTTGCCTCACAAAAAGTGTAATGCCAAGCAATCAAAAAGTATTATGTACCCCAAAATGGAACCAATCAAACCATCATCTTAGAAGTTTTGGAGCAATTTTTCAAATTCTCAAAAAAATGCAAAAAAAACACCTATAAATGACCCCATTTAGAAAATACACCCCTCAAATTTTCAAAACTAATGTTACAAAAAGTAAAGGAAAATGGAGGTGAAATTTCTAAATTTCACTTTTTTGGTAGATTTTTTATGTTAATCATTTTTTTTTCTTGGAACACAGCAAGGGTTAACAGCAAAATAAACCTTAATATATATTACTATGATTTAGCAGTTTAAAGAAATACCCATTTTTTTATGGTAAACTGCATAATAAGCACGTGGCAGTGGTCAGAAGGAAAGGAGAGCCATATGGATTTTGGAGGCAGATTTTGCTAGAATGGTTTTCAGGCGCCATTTTGTATTCGAATAGACCCTGACGTTTCCCTACAGTGAAAACCCTCAAAAAGTTACCCCATTAGTGAAAACTACACCCTTTAAAGAATATAGTAAGCAGATACTGAGCACTATAAAAAATAAATTGACAATTTACTAAATGATGTCAACATGAAGCAGACATATGTGGAATGCTAAGTAATAAATATTTTATAAGGTATCACTTTCTGATTTAAAAGCTGTAAAATAGAAATTTAGAAAATAGGGAAATTTTCCAAATGTTTGGTAAATTTGGGATTTTTTTCATAAAATAAATGTGAAATATATTGACTCAAATTTATGACTAGAGTTGAGCGAACACCTGGATGTTCGGGTTCGAGAAGTTCGGCCGAACATCCCGGAAATGTTCGGGTTCGGGATCCGAACCCGATCCGAACTTCGTCCCGAACCCGAACCCCATTGAAGTCAATGGGGACCCGAACTTTTCGGCACTAAAAAGGCTGTAAAACAGCCCAGGAAAGAGCTAGAGGGCTGCAAAAGGCAGCAACATGTAGGTAAATCCCCTGCAAACAAATGTGGATAGGGAAATGAATTAAAATAAAAATTAAATAAATAAAAATTAACCAAAATCAATTGGAGAGAGGTTCCATAGCAGAGAATCTGGCTTCCCGTCACCCACCACTGGAACAGTCCATTCTCAGATATTTAGGCCCCGGCACCCAGGCAGAGGAGAGAGGTCCCGTAACAGAGAATCTGTCTTCATGTCAGCAGAGAATTAGTCTGCATGTCATAGCAGAGAATGAGGCTTCACGTCAGCCACCACTGCAACAGTCCATTGGCATATATTTAGGCCCAGCACACACACAGGCAGAGGAGAGAGGTCCTGTAACAGACAATCTGGCTTCATGTCAGCAGAGAATCAGTCTGCATGTCATAGCAGAGAATCAGGCTTCACGTCAGCCACCACTGCAACAGTCCATTGGCATATATTTAGGCCCAGCACACACACAGGCAGAGGAGAGAGGTCCCGTAACAGAGAATCTGGCTTCATGTCAGCAGAGAATCAGTCTGCATGTCATAGCAGAGAATGAGGCTTCACGTCACCCACCACTGCAACAGTCCATTGGCATATATTTAGGCCTAGCACACAGGCAGAGCAGAGAGGTCCCGTAACAGACAATCTGGCTTCATGTCAGCAGAGAATCAGTCTGCATGTCATAGCAGAGAATCAGGCTTCACGTCAGCCACCACTGCAACAGTCCATTGGCATATATTTAGGCCTAGCACACAGGCAGAGCAGAGAGGTCCCGTAACAGACAATCTGGCTTCATGTCAGCAGAGAATCAGTCTGCATGTCATAGCAGAGAATGAGGCTTCACGTCAGCCACCACTGCAACAGTCCATTGGCATATATTTAGGCCTAGCACACAGGCAGAGCAGAGAGGTCCCGTAACAGACAATCTGGCTTCATGTCAGCAGAGAATCAGTCTGCATGTCATAGCAGAGAATCAGGCTTCACGTCAGCCACCACTGCAACAGTCCATTGTCATAAATTTAGGCCCAGCACCCAGGCAGAGGAGAGAGGTCCCGTAACAGACAATCTGGCTTCATGTCAGCAGAGAATTAGTCTGCATGTCATAGCAGAGAATCAGGCTTCATGTCAGCCACCACTGCAACAGTCCATTGGCATATATTTAGGCCCAGCACCCAGGCAGAGGAGGGAGGTCCCGTAACAGAGAATCTGTCTTCATGTCAGCAGAGAATCAGTCTGCATGTCATAGCAGAGAATGAGGCTTCACGTCAGCCACCACTGCAACAGTCCATTGGCATATATTTAGGCCTAGCACACAGGCAGAGGAGAGGTTCATTCAACTTTGGGTAGCCTCGCAATATAATGGTAAAATGAAAATAAAAATAGGATTGAATGAGGAAGTGCCCTGGAGTCCAATAATATATGGTTATGGGGAGGTAGTTAATGTCTAATCTGGACAAGGGACGGACAGGTCCTGTGGGATCCATGCCTGGTTCATTTTTATGAACGTCAGCTTGTCCACATTGGCTGTAGACAGGCGGCTGCGTTTGTCTGTAATGACGCCCCCTGCCGTGCTGAATACACGTTCAGACAAAACGCTGGCTGCCGGGCAGGCCAGCACCTCCAAGGCATAAAAGGCTAGCTCTGGCCACGTGGACAATTTAGAGACCCAGAAGTTGAATGGGGCCGAACCATCAGTCAGTACGTGGAGGGGTGTGCACACGTACTGTTCCACCATGTTAGTGAAATGTTGCCTCCTGCTAACACGTTGCGTATCAGGTGGTGGTGCAGTTAGCTGTGGCGTGTTGACAAAAGTTTTCCACATCTCTGCCATGCTAACCCTGCCCTCAGAGGAGCTGGCCGTGACACAGCTGCCTTGGCGACCTCTTGCTCCTCCTCTGCCTTGGCCTTGGGCTTCCACTTGTTCCCCTGTGACATTTGGGAATGCTCTCAGTAGCGCGTCTACCAACGTGCGCTTGTACTCGCGCATCTTCCTATCACGCTCCAGTGCAGGAAGTAAGGTGGGCACATTGTCTTTGTAGCGTGGATCCAGCAGGGTGGCAACCCAGTAGTCCGCACAGGTTAAAATGTGGGCAACTCTGCTGTCGTTGCGCAGGCACTGCAGCATGTAGTCGCTCATGTGTGCCAGGCTGCCCAGGGGTAAGGACAAGCTGTCCTCTGTGGGAGGCGTATCGTCATCGTCCTGCCTTTCCCCCCAGCCACGCACCAGTGATGGACCCGAGCTGCGTTGGGTGCCACCCCGCTGTGACCATGCTTCATCCTCATCCTCCTCCACCTCCTCCTCATCCTCGTCCTCCTCGTCCTCCAGTAGTGGGCCCTGGCTGGCCACATTTGTACCTGGCCTCTGCTGTTGCCAAAAACCTCCCTCTGAGTCACTTCGAAGAGACTGGCCTGAAAGTGCTAAAAATGACCCCTCTTCCTCCTCCTCCTCCTCCTCCTCCTGGGCCACCTCCTCTTCCATCATCGCCCTAAGTGTTTTCTCAAGGAGACATAGAAGTGGTATTGTAACGCTGATAACGGTGTCATCGCCACTGGCCATGTTGGTGGAGTACTCGAAACAGCGCAACAGGGCACACAGGTCTCGCATGGAGGCCCAGTCATTGGTGGTGAAGTGGTGCTGTTCTGTAGTGCGACTGACCCGTGCGTGCTGCAGCTGAAACTCCACTATGGCCTGCTGCTGCTCGCACAGTCTGTCCAGCATGTGCAAGGTGGAGTTCCACCTGGTGGGCACGTCGCATATGAGGCGGTGAGCGGGAAGGCCGAAGTTACGCTGTAGCGCAGACAGGCGAGCAGCAGCAGGATGTGAACGCCGGAAGCGCGAACAGACGGCCCGCACTTTATGCAGCAGCTCTGACATGTCGGGGTAGTTGTGAATGAACTTCTGCACCACCAAATTCAGCACATGCGCCAAGCAAGGGATGTGCGTCAAATTGGCTAGTCCCAGAGCTGCAACGAGATTTCGCCCATTATCACACACCACCAGGCCGGGCTTGAGGCTCACCGGCAGCAACCACTCGTCGGTCTGTTGTTCTATACCCCGCCACAACTCCTGTGCGGTGTGGGGCCTGTCCCCCAAACATATGAGTTTCAGAATGGCCTGCTGACGTTTACCCCGGGCTGTGCTGAAGTTGGTGGTGAAGGTGTGTGGCTGACTGGATGAGCAGGTGGAAGAAGAGGAGGAGGAAGCCGAGAAGGAGGAGGTGGCAACAGGAGGCAAAGAATGTTGCCCTGCGATCCTTGGCGGCGGAAGGACGTGCGCCAAACAGCTCTCCGCCTGGGGCCCAGCTGCCACTACATTTACCCAGTGTGCAGTTAGGGAGATATAGCGTCCCTGGCCGTGCTTACTGGTCCACGTATCTGTGGTTAGGTGGACCTTGCCACAGATGGCGTTGCGCAGTGCACACTTGATTTTATCGGATACTTGGTTGTGCAGGGAAGGCACGGCTCTCTTGGAGAAGTAGTGCCGGCTGGGAACAACATACTGTGGGACAGCAAGCGACATGAGCTGTTTGAAGCTGTCTGTGTCCACCAGCCTAAATGACAGCATTTCATAGGCCAGTAGTTTAGAAATGCTGGCATTCAGGGCCAGGGATCGAGGGTGGCTAGGTGGGAATTTACGCTTTCTATCAAATGTTTGTGAGATGGAGAGCTGAACGCTGGCGTGTGACATGGTTGAGACGCTTGGTGACGGAGGTGGTGGTGGTGGTGTTGGTGGTACATCCCCTGTTTGCTGGGCGGCAGGTGCCAACGTTCCTCCAGAGGCGGAGGAAGAGGCCGAGGCGGCAGCAGCAGAATAGGCCGAGGCGGCAGCAGCAGAAGAGGTAGCAGGGGGAGCCTGAGTGACTTCCTTGGTTTTAAGGTGTTTACTCCACTGCAGTTCATGCTTTGCATGCAGGTGCCTGGTCATGCAGGTTGTGCTCAGGTTCAGAACGTTAATGCCTCGCTTCAGGCTCTGATGGCACAGCGTGCAAACCACTCGGGTCTTGTCGTCAGCACATTGTTTGAAGAAGTGCCATGCCAGGGAACTCCTTGAAGCTGCCTTTGGGGTGCTCGGTCCCAGATGGCGGCGGTCAGTAGCAGGCGGAGTCTCTTGGCGGCGGGTGTTCTGCTTTTGCCCACTGCTCCCTCTTTTGCTACGCTGTTGGCTCGGTCTCACCACTGCCTCTTCCTCCGAACTGTGAAAGTCAGTGGCACGACCTTCATTCCATGTGGGGTCTAGGACCTCATCGTCCCCTGCATCGTCTTCCACCCAGTCTTGATCCCTGACCTCCTGTTCAGTCTGCACACTGCAGAAAGACGCAGCAGTTGGCACCTGTGTTTCGTCATCATCAGAGACATGCTGAGGTGGTATTCCCATGTCCTCATCATCAGGAAACATAAGTGGTTGTGCGTCAGTGCATTCTATGTCTTTCACCGCTGGGGAAGGGCTAGGTGGATGCCCTTGGGAAACCCTGCCAGCGGAGTCTTCAAACAGCATAAGAGACTGCTGCATAACTTGAGGCTGAGACAGTTTCCCTGGTATGCATGGGGGTGATGTGACAGACTGATGGGGTTGGTTTTCAGGCGCCATCTGTGCGCTTTCTGCAGAAGACTGGGTGGGAGATAATGTGAACGTGCTGGATCCACTGTCGGCCACCCAATTGACTAATGCCTGTACCTGCTCAGGCCTTACCATCCTTAGAACGGCATTGGGCCCCACCATATATCGCTGTAAATTCTGGCGGCTACTGGGACCTGAGGTAGTTGGTACACTAGGACGTGTGGATGTGGCAGAACGGCCACGTCCTCTCCCAGCACCAGAGGGTCCACTAACACCACCACGACCATGTCCACGTCCGCGTCCCTTACTAGATGTTTTTCTCATTGTTATGGTTCACCACAACAACAAATATATTATTTGGCCCAATGTATTGTATTCAAATTCAGCGGGATATAAATTTGAGGCCTAGTATTTAGGCGCTGGGTGACCGGTATGGATTTAGTGACAGAATTAGACTTGGAAATGCACAGAAGCGTGTGTGTGAAGTTATTCTGAATGACCCTATGTGCACCTTCAATATGATCTACCCTTTTAGGGATAGATTTCAAATAGCTCTGATATAGCAGAAACGACTAAATTATGAAATTGCTAAATTGGGAATTGTATTTCAACCCAGAACAAAAAATGTGCTTTGACGGACACTAAATAACTTTCCCAGCCACAACAGGACAGCGGTAACGAGAGATTTAGCGGGATATAAATTTGAGGCCTAGTATTTAGGCGCTGGGTGACAGGTATGGGTTTAGTGACAGAATTAGATTTGGAAATGCACAGTAGCGGGTGTGTGAAGTTATTCTGAATGACCCTATGTGCACCTTGAATATTATATACCCTTTTAGGGATAGATTTCAAATAGCTCTGATATAGCAGAAACCACTAAATTATGAAATTGCTAAATTGGGAATTGTATTTCAACCCAGAACAAGAAATGTGCTTGAACGGACACTAAATAACTCGCCCAGCTACAGCACTAGGGACAGATTTAGCGGGATATAAATTTGAGGCCTAGTATTTAGGCGCTGGGTGACAGGTATGGGTTTAGTGCCAGAATTAGACTTGGAAATACACAGTAGCGGGTGTGTGTGAAGTTATTCTGAATGACCCAATGTGCACCTTGAATATTATATACCCTTTTAGGGATAGATTTCAAATAGCTCTGATATAGCAGAAACCACTAAATTATGAAATTGCTAAATTGGGAATTGTATTTCAACCCAGAACAAGAAATGTGCTTGAACGGACACTAAATAACTCGCCCAGCTACAGCACTAGGGACAGATTTAGCGGGATATAAATTTGAGGCCTAGTATTTAGGCGCTGGGTGACAGGTATGGGTTTAGTGCCAGAATTAGACTTGGAAATACACAGTAGCGGGTGTGTGTGAAGTTATTCTGAATGACCCAATGTGCACCTTGAATATTATATACCCTTTTAGGGATAGATTTCAAATAGCTCTGATATAGCAGAAACCACTAAATTATGAAATTGCTAAATTGGGAATTGTATTTCAACCCAGAACAAGAAATGTGCTTGAACGGACACTAAATAACTCGCCCAGCTACAGCACTAGGGACAGATTTAGCGGGATATAAATTTGAGGCCTAGTATTTAGGCGCTGGGTGACAGGTATGGGTTTAGTGCCAGAATTAGACTTGGAAATACACAGTAGCGGGTGTGTGTGAAGTTATTCTGAATGACCCAATGTGCACCTTGAATATTATATACCCTTTTAGGGATAGATTTCAAATAGCTCTGATATAGCAGAAACCACTAAATTATGAAATTGCTAAATTGGGAATTGTATTTCAACCCAGAACAAGAAATGTGCTTGAACGGACACTAAATAACTCGCCCAGCTACAGCACTAGGGACAGATTTAGCGGGATATAAATTTGAGGCCTAGTATTTAGGCGCTGGGTGACAGGTATGGGTTTAGTGCCAGAATTAGACTTGGAAATACACAGTAGCGGGTGTGTGTGAAGTTATTCTGAATGACCCAATGTGCACCTTGAATATTATATACCCTTTTAGGGATAGATTTCAAATAGCTCTGATATAGCAGAAACCACTAAATTATGAAATTGCTAAATTGGGAATTGTATTTCAACCCAGAACAAGAAATGTGCTTGAACGGACACTAAATAACTCGCCCAGCTACAGCACTAAGGGACAGATTTAGCGGGATATAAATTTGAGGCCTAGTATTTAGGCGCTGGGTGACAGGTATGGGTTTAGTGCCAGAATTAGACTTGGAAATACACAGTAGCGGGTGTGTGTGAAGTTATTCTGAATGACCCAATGTGCACCTTGAATATTATATACCCTTTTAGGGATAGATTTCAAATAGCTCTGATATAGCAGAAACCACTAAATTATGAAATTGCTAAATTGGGAATTGTATTTCAACCCAGAACAAGAAATGTGCTTGAACGGACACTAAATAACTCGCCCAGCTACAGCACTAAGGGACAGATTTAGCGGGATATAAATTTGAGGCCTAGTATTTAGGCGCTGGGTGACAGGTATGGGTTTAGTGCCAGAATTAGACTTGGAAATACACAGTAGCGGGTGTGTGTGAAGTTATTCTGAATGACCCAATGTGCACCTTGAATATTATATACCCTTTTAGGGATAGATTTCAAATAGCTCTGATATAGCAGAAACCACTAAATTATGAAATTGCTAAATTGGGAATTGTATTTCAACCCAGAACAAGAAATGTGCTTGAACGGACACTAAATAACTCGCCCAGCTACAGCACTAGGGACAGATTTAGCTGGATATAAATTTGAGGCCTAGTATTTAGGCGCTGGGTGACAGGTATGGGTTTAGTGCCAGAATTAGACTTGGAAATACACAGTAGCGGGTGTGTGTGAAGTTATTCTGAATGACCCAATGTGCACCTTGAATATTATATACCCTTTTAGGGATAGATTTCAAATAGCTCTGATATAGCAGAAACCACTAAATTATGAAATTGCTAAATTGGGAATTGTATTTCAACCCAGAACAAGAAATGTGCTTGAACGGACACTAAATAACTCGCCCAGCTACAGCACTAGGGACAGATTTAGCGGGATATAAATTTGAGGCCTAGTATTTAGGCGCTGGGTGACAGGTATGGGTTTAGTGACAGAATTAGACTTGGAAATACACAGTAGCGGGTGTGTGTGAAGTTATTCTGAATGACCCAATGTGCACCTTGAATATTATATACCCTTTTAGGGATAGATTTCAAATAGCTCTGATATAGCAGAAACCACTAAATTATGAAATTGCTAAATTGGGAATTGTATTTCAACCCAGAACAAGAAATGTGCTTGAACGGACACTAAATAACTCGCCCAGCTACAGCACTAAGGACAGATTTAGCGGGATATAAATTTGAGGCCTAGTATTTAGGCGCTGGGTGACCGGTATGGATTTAGTGACAGAATTAGACTGGGATATGGCCAAAAAATAAACAGACTATTGCTGGTTAAATGCACTTGGTGTGACAGCTTCACCCTGATGTAGGCTTTAGCCAAAAAACAACCACACCATTGAGGGTTAAATGCACTTGGTGACAGGCGCAGCTTGCCCCTGATTTAGTATATGGCCAAAAAATGAACAGACTATTGCTGGTTAAATGCACTTGGTGTGACAGCTTCACCCTGATGTAGGCTTTAGCCAAAAAACAACCACACCATTGAGGGTTAAATGCACTTGGTGACAGGCGCAGCTTGCCCCTGATTTTGTATATGGCCAAAAAATGAACAGACTATTGCTGGTTAAATGCACTTGGTGTGACAGCTTCACCCTGATGTAGGCTTTAGCCAAAAAACAACCACACCATTGAGGGTTAAATGCACTTGGTCGCAGCTTGTGCTGGCGCACCACAAGACACAAAATGGCCGCCGATCACCCCAGAAAAATGTGACTGACAAACGGTCTGGGCAGCCTAAAAACAGTGAGCAATTGAGGATCAGCAGCTCAATGATCCACAGC
This sequence comes from Bufo gargarizans, assembly GCF_014858855.1. Lineage (NCBI taxonomy): Eukaryota > Metazoa > Chordata > Amphibia > Anura > Bufonidae > Bufo > Bufo gargarizans. The sequence continues at coordinate 722,868,905 of NC_058081.1, read as the reverse complement.
TGCAGATCGATCAGTTAATCAAGTCCTTTGGAGGAGTTAATCTGCCTAATCTCGCCCTACTGTCGCAGCCGCAACCTCTCCCTACGCTAATCAGAGCAGAGTGACGGGCGGCGCTATGTGACTCCAGCTTAAATAGAGGCTGGGTCACATGGTGCTCTGGCCAATCACAGCCATGCCAATAGTAGGCATGGCTGTGATGGCCTCTTGGGGCAAGTAGTATGACGCTTGTTGATTGGCTGCTTTGCAGCCTTTCAAAAAGCGCCAAGAAAGCGTCACAAAAGCGCGAAGAAAGCGACGAACACCGAACCCGAACCCGGACTTTTACGAAAATGTCCGGGTTCGGGTCCGTGTCACGGACACCCCAAAATTCGGTACGAACCCGAACTATACAGTTCGAGTTCGCTCATCCCTATTTATGACGTATGACATCATGAAGTACAATGTGTCATGAGAAAACAATCTCAGATGGCTTGGATAAGTAAAAGAGTTCCAAAGTTATTACCATGTAAAGTGGCACATGTCAGATTTGCAAAAATCGGCCTGGGATTTAAGGTGAAAAGTGGCTCGGAACTGAAGGGGTTAAAGTAACACGTGTATCCTACAGTGAGTGCTAAATTTAAACAAGAATTTAACAGCAAGCAGAGATCTAATGATGAACTATAAAATAAAGTATATTAGAATGTTACCAAATTAAACAAGAATTGAATTTTATTTATACAACTAGGAAATACAATGTTGAATTTCTCATTATACAATGTGACAAATTGACAAACCAACAATCTAAAATATGTGCTATCATTACTAACTCTCTGACCTTTCTTTAGAACCTATTGCAAAAATTACTGCCCCTATTATTGATAATTCCCATTCTATCTTCCCCAGCCAGGAAATGAGGGTTTGGCATTTGCTTTTATTTTCCCCTGCCTGTATTTTGAGTAGGATGAAGTGAGCCTTGAGTTGATTCCTCCTCCATTGCTTACACTGTAGTGTCTATAGAGAAAGTTAGCATTGTGCTGATCCCAACTGTTCATGTGAAAGCAAGATGGGGCCATCTAAACTTGGACCTGCTGTTTATGTGCCTCAAAAGAGCTCATTGATTTGTTTTTGGTGCATACACCATCCACGGACCTCCATCTTTCACCCTGTGCTAATACTCTTTAAGGGCTCATGTACACGGCTGTTGCCATTTTTGTGGTATGCAAATTGCGGATCCGCAAAAGATGGAAACCAGCCGTGTGCACTCCACATTTTGAGGAACGGAATGGCCGGCCCTCTATAGAACTGTCCTATCCTTGTTCGTTTTGCAGACAAGAATAGGACATGTTCTTTATTTTTGTTAGGCCACGGATCGGACATGCGGCCCCATTGAAGTGAATGGATCTGCAACTGAGCCACAAAAAATGCATCTCAGATGCGGACAAAAACAACGCTTGTGTGCATGTGGCCTTAAAGTTAGGAAAACACAGCTACAAGGTTTTCTGCAATAAGTCTGTAATAAATCCTGGGCAGGAGTCATGTGTGTGTTACTGAACCATCTATATGTAAAGTTCTCCTCAGTGCTACCTTAATGTCTTTACTCTTTAGGCTGTAGATTAAGGGGTTGAGTAAGGGTGTGATTAGTGTGTATATGACAGTGACTACTCGGTTCAATGTAAGAAGATTACTTGAGTTAGGTACAAGGTAGACAATAGTTATACACGCATAAAATACAATGACCACAGTAAGATGAGATGTACAGGTGGAGAAAGTTTTACGTTTTCCATCAAGGGTGAGAGTTTTAAACACTGTGCCAAAAATTTTAATGTACGAATAAAATGTGCCCATAAGGGCTATGGTGCCAAGAACAGCACCAAAAACTATTAAGACTAGAAAATTTATGGAAGGATCAGTACAAGAAAGCTGAAGCAAATGGGGCAGATCACAAAAGAAATTATTGATGAAGTTGGGACCACAGAACGTCAACCTTCTTAAGCATAAAGTAAAAATGGTGGGCATGAGTAGGCCAGAAAACCAAACCAAAGACATCATATGAGTACACATGCTCCAAGACATGAGCTTAGAGTAGTGAAGAGGGCGGCAGATAGCTATATATCGATCATAAGACATGGAGGACAACAAGAAAGCCTCTGAGCTTGCAAAATAAATCACAAAGAACATTTGTGCTATGCAGTCTTTGAAGGAGATGGACCAACGTTGGGTTGTGAGATGGAAGAGCATCCTTGGTGCAGTGACTGATGAGTAGGACATGTCCAAGAATGCTAAGTTTCCAAGAAAGAAATACATGGGTCTGTGAAGATGAGCACGAGAAATAACTAGAAAGATGATAAAAACATTGGTTATGACGGTCATCAGATAGATGAGTAGGAAGAGGATGAAGAGGACATAGATGATCTTCGGATTATCAGATAGACTCATGATACGAATGCTGGAGATTGTTGTTTGGTTCTTCATCATTCCACTGTGAGTCTCCTCTAAATTTATTAATTTGAGAAAACTGATGGCAACAAAGAGACTTTATGGCACATTAATACAATATATAAGCCTGGTGAATGCTTTGGCTTGGATATAAAATTGCTGACACTGAGAGCTATCTGCGCACCTCATTTAAAACTCATCAGTTCTCCCAGGAGCATAAAGCACAAAGGCCCAAATCGCTGTTCGTGACACTCATGAATAATATAATAGGGTCTCAAGACGCTCATTTTCATGGTTGTTTATAGTGTAAGATTTTGCAATTTAATTTTAACCAGTTAACATCCACAATGCTTATGCAAATGTATTAGAGAATTCCTTCTTGGTACCAGCAGCTGCCTGTTTAAAGGGATACTTTAATAAGATATAATCATGACTATAAATGACTAGTTTTCTAAAATTTTATTAGGACGTTTCGCCAAATCTTTCCCCAAAATTGGCTTAATTCAAAAATTATTTTTGTCACAAAGCGTGTTAAATCAGCTATATCCTGGGCCAGTAACAGTAGCGGCCCAGTAGGGAGGGTGCCAGCAATAAGTTTGTGTTGATGTCACTGTTCATTTTTCCATTCTTATGATGTCAGAAAAATAACCCCCTAAAAAAGTGGATCCTGTCTTTTGAGTATCAACCTTCACAAGGTCAGTATTTGATGAATAATTGATCAGTAATTGTAAGGCAAAAACAGGAGTGGGTCCAAAACAAGGATGAAACGTGATGGAAATATTTGCTTGTCTTCTGTGTTTTAGACCCACTCCTGATTTTGGCTTTCAAATCATGATAAATCCTGATGCAACATACTGATCGTGTGATTGAGGCCTCATGGATGCTCCAGAGACAGGATCCATTGTTTTATTAATTTTTCGGTTCTTCTAATGGATCAGAAGAAGGGTAAAATAAATGGTGATGTCAACAAGGCAAAACAGGGACACTAGAGGCCCCAGAACAGACTGGTGAGGTGGCAACAGTATGATGAGTCAACATAGTGGCCCAGTCATAGAGTGGCAAGGGTGTCAACTAGATGAGGAGTCAACATAGTGGCCCAGTCACAGAGTAGTAAGGAGGCAACAGCATGAGGAGTTGATGTAGTCACAGAGAAGGGAGGATGGCAACTGCTTAAGATGTCAACAAGGTGGTCCAATATCAGAGTGGGGAGGGTGGCAACAGCTTTAGGAGTAAACATATTGGCCCAGTAACAGAATACGGAGGGTGGCAACATCATGAGAAGTCAACATATTGACCCCGTCATAGAGTGGGGAGGGTGGCAACAGTAGTAGGAGTCAACATAATGGCCCAGTATCAAAGAGGGGAGGGTGTTAATAGCATGAGGAGTCAACATAGTGGTCCAGTCACAGAGTGGGGTTAGGGGACAAGAGCAGTCACAGTAACATCACAAGATGGTGGCAGTAGGAGAAGATGGCAGCAGAGGCAGCAGGTGTGTGGCTTTAGGCGGGTGGCAGCATCAGAATAGTGGTTGAAGCACGTGGCTATAAGAAACGGGTCCTTTTTCACAATGTTTTAGTGGGGTTGCCAGAATGATCTAGTCTGATACATTAGGCACTGACGTGTGGAAATCTTGGCTGATCCATGACTGAATCATCTTTACAAAGGTTGGTCTCTCAACATTTTGCGTTGAAAGGAGAATTCTCTTTGGGGTAACTATGCCCCCCAATTGCACTAAATACCCACTCTAATGCCACACCACTGGCCGGGCAGGAAAGCTTGTCCAGGGCAAACTCGGCCAGTTGCAGCCAAAAATCAAGTTTGGCTGCTTAGTAGTCATAGGGATCTTGGATCTGGGTTGGCAGGGTGTAGTCAAAGTATGTCACCACCTGCTGTTTTAGGTTCTGCTCCATGCCCTGTTACTGCTGGCTGGTTTCTTCAGTAGGCAGTTGAACAAACATGCTCATCAGAAAATCAAGACTTAAGTTGCAGCTGAGTGAGCTAATGCTGCTCCTGCCCCCCCCCCCACCCCACCCCTCCACCAGCAGTCATAGAAGTGGAGCATTAGCGCAGAGGGTCAACCCGGTTAGACCTTCATGAGGATGAGTGATGGCGCATGTAGGCAGTGACCAACCAACTACATAGGATGTCGCAATAGAAGTTGAGTTTATTATCCCTCTCAGAAGGTGGAAAAAAGGCCCCCATTTTGGCTCGGTATTGAGGGTATAACATTGTGAGAGCCAGTAGTCAGCCCTTAGCCGAATTGGGATCATGTGGCTGTCACTACACAAGCAACTGGCCATGTGTGCAAGGGAATCGGTGGGACGCTCTGTCTCCATCTCCACTGCATACTGCAATGGTCTTTCAGGGTCATCTGCCTAGTGTTCCACATAGCCCTCCAGCTCCTCATGCTCCTTAAGTGACTCCTGTTTCTCTCCTGTTTCTTGGGCAGATAAAGCACCTATTTCTATATACCATTACTAGGTGTTAATGTCCTCCTCTTCATTCTACTCTGCCAGTTAAACCCCCACAGGGCTCATGTGGCCATGAGATGTACGCACCGCTTCTCCTGTCCCCTGGCCAGCCAGATTTATCAGCATCTGCTCCAGGACATGAATGATTGGAATTACATCATTAATCCCATAGTCCTGGTGACTGACAAAGAGGACTCCTCAAAGGGCCTGAGCAAACGTTAGGTGTCATGCATGAGCTGCAACTGGCTAACATCCAAGTTACACAGGGGAGTACACCTCCCCCGCTGCATGTTTATGAAATCATTCACTGCCTTCCTCTGCTCATATAGTCAGTCCAACATATGGAGGGTTAAGTTCCAACGTGTGGAAACGTCACATATGTGGCGATGTAGGGGAACACTGTTGTGCCTTTGCAGCTCAAAGATGGCGTGTTTTGCATGATATGAGTGGCTGGAGTGCATGCACAGTTTTCTTGGCCATTTTCAAGACTTCTTGCAGCTGGGTGGAAGACGTCAGAAATCGTGTTACAACCAGATTAAAGATGTGCACCATTCAGGGGGCATGGGTCTGCACTCCTTTATGCAGTGCAGACACAATGTTCTTCCTGTTATCGGTGACCATGGTTCCCATCTTCAGTTGGTGAGAAGACCAAGATTTGATTTGACCAAGTTGCTGGTGTGTCTGGGCAGAAACCACATTTAATCAGTGGGTCGTAAAGGACAAATATTGTCCTTGACCATAGTTACTGCTCCTCATGTTGGCACTGCCATGAACTGTGCAAGTCACTGACAGTCTCAAAGACTGGCCCACTGTCACGGGTAGAATCACGGGAATCTAGATAGACCGGAGCTGTACCCCCTGAGCTTCCACCCGGTCCCCTGTCCCTGCCTACTTGCACCACCCGCCCTAGGTGACGGAGCGCAACTGGCGACATTCCATAACCTATTAAGTGCAAGCAGAGAGAAAGAGACAGCAGGGAAGAGGACAGCCACTGAGAAGTGACAATAAGTGGACAAGAGGTAGAACAAAAACGGATGGCGAGCCGGGTCAACTAGCCGAGGTCAGTCCAAGAGGTCACGTCAGAACATGGGAAAAGGCAAAGACAAATCCGTAAACAAGCCGAGGTCAAAATCCGAGAGGTAGCGTCAAAGTACAAGGAGCAGGCAGAAGAGGTGTCAAGAGGCGGATCGAGGTTCAATTCCAGAGGTAGCTAAATAACAATAAAGTACAGAGCCTATAGGACGAAAATCACAGGCAACCTGTAGCCAGCAGGCCGCCTGTATTTATAGTGGGGAGTGAGGGTCATGTGACGTGGCCAGCGTCACATGACCGAAAGACAGACAAGTCGAGCACCGAGTGATCAGCTCGGCGCTCAAGGCAGACCTAGGAGCAGGGAGCCTCCCAGCTAGCAAAGCCTCCCTGGGAACGAGGCCAAACACAGATCCTCGCTCCTGAAGCTAAGCAGCAGGTCTGCGGCTGATGGGAGACCGTGTGCGCCTTCGACGTCCTGTTATACCCACCTTCTGCTCAACATATGTGTGCAGTGCTGGTACAATTTTTTGGGGAGAAGTAATGATGGCTTTTGGACATACTGTACTGTAACACTAACTGTATATTTAAAATACATTATTCAATGTTAATGTGGACACCCCAATAACAGTAGAACAAGGCAGGTTATTCATCCCAATTTGAGAATCAAGGAGTAATATAATTGTTTATCTATTAACCCCTTCACGCAACATCACGTACATGTACGTGGGGGAATGTGGTGCCTCACCGCATCCCCACGTGCATGTACATGATCGACTTTCACTGTCAGCGCAGGGACCGAAGCGCTGAAGGTTCAGTGAAGCCGGCGTTCTGGGGTTGCTAGGCAACCAGAGAAGCCGGAAGGAACTGTATTGGAGCCCTGACCCGCCCACGATCGCTGTGATTGGTCCAATAGTGCAGAGGGACCAATCGCAGCGCATCGGGGCAGGTAAGGCGGGGTTAGGGAGGGACTGTGTGTTTCTCCTTCTCTGATCGTCCCCATTCCTGTCAGGGAAGCGATCAGAGAAGGAGATAGTGTGACAATCTGCTGTACCTATGACATGTATACTAGTCATGGAGCACTGCTACTTAGCGCTCCATGACTAGTATACTCGTCATGGCATTTAACTGTCACCATGTCTGCAGACATGGTGACAGCGCTGTGTCACACACAGCCAGGCACCAGGGCCGTTTGAAGGAATTTGGGGGCCCCAAGCAGAATAGACATGGAGGGCCCCCCCCCCCCACACCTTACGCACGCAAAGCCTACAGGAACCACAGTATAGCTATACAGTTTAAGTTCACCCACACTTTAAATAAATAAAAAAGGAGGTTTACAGTGCAAATACTGCTGTTGCATTTAACGTGCATGAAATTTGAACAGTGCCATCCACAGATCCCCCCTTTAAACAGTGCCATCCACAGATCTCCCCCCTAAACAGTGCCATCCACAGATCCCCCCTAAACAGTGCCATCCACAGATCCCCCCTCCCCTAAACAGTGCCATCCACAGATCCCCCCCCCCCCTAAACAGTGCCATCCACAGATCCCCCCTTCCCTAAACAGTGCCATCCACAGATCCCCCCTCCCCTAAACAGTGCCATTCACAGATCCCCTCTTCCCTAAACAGTGCCATCCACAGATCCCCCCTAAACAATGCCATCCACAGATCCCCCCTAAACAGTGCCTTCCACAGATCCCCCTCTCCTAAACAGTGCCACCCACAGATCCCTTCTCCCCTAAACAATGCCATCCACAGATCCCCCCTCCCCTAAACAGTGCCATCCACAGATCCCCCCTCCCCTAAACAGTGCCATCCACAGATCTCCCCCCTAAACAGTGCCATCCACAGATCTCCCCCCTAAACAGTGCCATCCACAGATCTCCCCCCTAAACAGTGCCATCCACAGATCCCTCCTCCCCTAAACAGTGCCATCCACAGATCCCCCTCCCCTAAACAGTGCCATCCACAGATCTCCCCCCTAAACAGTGCCATCCACAGATCTCCCCCCTAAACGGTGCCATCCACAGATCTCCCTCCCTAAACAGTGCCATCCACAGATCCCCCCTAAACAATGCCATCCACAGATCCCCCCTAAACAGTGCCTTCCACAGATCCCCCTCTCCTAAACAGTGCCATCCACAGATCCCTCCTCCCCTAAACAGTGCCATCCACAGATCCCCCCTCCCCTAAACAGTGCCATCCACAGATCTCCCCCTAAACAGTGCCATCCACAGATCCCCCCTAAACAATGCCATCCACAGATCCCCCCTCCCCTAAACAGTGCCATGATGGCACTGTTTAGGGGAGGGGGGGGGGGATCTGTGGATGGCACTGTTTAGGGGGGATCTGTGGATGGCACTGTTTAGGGGAGGGGGGATCTGTGGATGGCACTGTTTAGGGGAGGGGGGATCTGTGGATGGCACTGTTTAGGGGGATCTGTGGATGGCACTGTTTAGGGGAGGGGGGATCTGTGGATGGCACTGTAGGGGGATCTGTGGATGGCACTGTTTAGGGGAGGGGGGATCTGTGGATGGCACTGCCATCCACAGATCCCCCTACAGTGCCATCCACAGATCCCCCTCCCTGACGCTCACAGCAGTATATTTATAAACTAATCAGTAACTACTTAAACTTTAATCATTGCTCATTGCTGAGCTCTTTACTTGGATTATTTGGATATCTTACTTTGTCTTAGCTCCGGTAACAGCAGGCAGTGCAAGCGGCGCTCACTCACTGACGTCACGCGCCTTGCGCCGCCTAGTGGGAGGAGCAGGCGCGTGACGTCGGTCAGTGAGTGAGCGCCGCCCCCCGTACTGCCGGCTATTACCGAAGCTAAGACAAAGTAAGATATCCAAATAATCCAAGTAAAGAGCTCAGCAATGAGCAATGATTAAAGTTAAAGTAGATACTCATTAGTTTATAAATATACTGCTGTGAGCGGCGTGGCCCTGTATATTCTAACCCCCAGGCAAGCGTCCCCGTCACCATGGGAACGCCTGGGGGTTAGAATATACCATCGGATCTTCTGAGTTACTCAGCTCTGCTTGGCCCCGGGCCAGCTCGGGGCCCCAACCAGCTTGGGGCCCCAAGCAATTGCTTGTTTTGCCTGTTGGGTAGCGACAGGCCTGCCAGGCACCTTGGGTCAATGCCGAGGGGGGTCCTTTGACCCCCCGTATCGGCGATCGCTGCAAACCGCAGGTCATTTCAGACCTGCGGTTTGCAGCGCTTTATGTAGTTTCTGATCCCTGCGGTCCCTGACCGCAGGGATCAGAAACCTAAAAATTGCCAAAAATCTTTTTTACCCCCCCCTGCACCCCTGAATTCATTTATGTGGCGGGGTGCAGGGGGGCGGTTTGTGGGCGGTGCGGCAGTTGCAGGAGGCGGGCGGTGCGGCAGGCGGGATCGCGATCCCCCGCCCGCCTCTTATTATAATAATCATTGGTGTACAGTGGTATACCAGGGTGCCAGCACATTGCTGAAACCCTGGTATAAACGGCTGACATCGGTGATGCAATGTCAGCCGTTTAACCCTTTCCATACCGCGGTCCGTACGGACCGCGGTATGGAAAAGGTTAACAGCTCAGGGAGCTCCCTCCCTCTCCCATCGGAGGGCTGCTGTACCTTTGCAGCCCCCCGATGGAGAGGGAGAGAGCCCCCAGACAGCCCCCCGAGAGCCCCGTCCTTACCCTTCCCCGTCTGCGCAGTTCTGACCATAACTGAGCAGACGGGGAAGGTTCCCATGGCAACAGAACGCCTTTTCAGGCGTCCTGCTGTCCATGGTGCTGAACAGATCTATGCTAAAAGCATAGATCTGTTCAGTGTAAGTAAAATATTGTACAGTGCAATATATATTGTACTGTACTGTATTATACAGACATCAGACCCACTGGATCTTCAAGAACCAAGTGGGTCTGGGTCAAAATAAAATGTAAAAAATATGAAAAAAAAGTAAAAAAAATAAAATAAAATTATCACTGATTAAACATGAGAAAAATAAAATTCCCTACACATGTTTGGTATCACCGCGTCCGTAACGACCTGATCTATAAAACGGTCATGTTACTTTTCCCGAACGGTGAACGCCATAAAAATAAAAAATAAAAAACTATGATGAAATTGAAATTTTGCCCACCTTATTTCCCAAAAAAAGGTAATAAAAGTGATCAAAAAGTCGCATGTACGCCAAATTTGTAACAATCAAAAATCTCATTCCGCAAAAAATGAGACCCTACTTAAGATAATCGCCCAAAAACTGAAAAAACTATGGCTCTTAGACTATGGAAACACTAACACATCATTTTTTTTGTTTCAAAAATGAAATCATTGTGTAAAACTAATATAATTTAAAAAAAAGTATACATATTAGGTATTGCCGCGTCCGTATCGACTGGCTCTATAAAAATATCACATGACCTAACCCCTCAGGTGACCACCGTAAAAAAAAAAAAAAAAAACTGTGTAAAAAAAGCTATTTTTTGTCATCTTACGTCACAAAAAGTGTAATAGCAAGCGATCAAAAAGTCATATGCACCCCAACATAGTGCCAATCAAACCGTCATCTCATCTCGCAAAAAATGAGACCCTACTTAAGATAATCGCCCCAAAACTGTAAAAACTATGGCTCTTAGACTATGGAGAAACTAAAACATTTTTTTTGTTTTAAAAATGAAATCATTGTGTAAAACTTACATAATAAAAAATTGTATACATATTAGGTATCGCCGCATCCGTGACAACCTGCTCTATAAAATTACCACATGATCTAACCTGTCAGATGAATGTTGCAAATAACAATAAAAAAACGATGCCAAAAAAGCTATTTCTTGTTACCTTGCCGCACAAAAAGTGTAATATAGAGCAACCAAAAATCATATGTACCCTAAACTAGTACCAACAAAACTGCCACCCTATCCTGTAGTTTCTAAAATGGGGTCACTTTTTTGGAGTTTCTACTCTAGGGGTGCATCAGGGGGGGCTTCAAATGGGACATGGTGTAAAAAAAAACAGTCCAGCAAAATCTGCCTTCCAAAAACCGTATGGCATTCCTTTCCTTCTGCGCCCTGCCGTGTGCCCGTACAGCAGTTTACGACCACATATGGAGTGTTTCTGTAAACTACAGAATCAGGGCCATAAATAATGAGTTTTGTTTGGCTGTTAACCCTTGCTTTGTAACTGGAAAAAAAAATATTGAAATGGAAAATCTGCCAAAAAAGTGAAATTTTGAAATTGTATCTCTATTTTCCATTAAATCTTGTGCAACACCTAATAGGTTAACAAAGTTTGTAAAATCAGTTTTGAATACCTTGAGGGGTGTACTTTCTTAGATGGGGTCACTTTTAGGGAGTTTCTACTCTAGGGGTGCATCGGGGGGCTTCAAATGGGACATGGTGTCAAAAAAACAGTCCAGCAAAACCTGCTTTCCAAAAACCATATGGCGCACCTTTCACTCTATGCCCCGCTGTGTGGCCGTACAGTAATTTACGGCCACATATGGTGTGTTTCTGTAAACGGCAGAGTCAGGGCAATAAAGATATAGTCTTGTTTGGCTGTTAACCCTTGCTTTGTTAGTGGAAAAAATTGGTTAAAATTGAAAATTAGGCAAAAAAATGAAATTCTCAAATTTCATCCCCATTTGCCAATATCTCTTGTGCAACACCTAAAGGGTTAACAAAGTTTGTAAAAATCAGTTTTGAATACCTTGAGGGGTGTAGTTTATATAATGGGGTCATTTTTGGGTGGTTTCTATTATGTAAGCCTCGCAAAGTGACTTCAGACCTGTAGTGGTCCCTAAAAATTGGATTTCTGAAAAATGTCAAGATTTGCTTCTAAACTTCTAAGCCTTGTAACATCCCCAAAAATAAAATATGATTCTCAAAATAATTCAAAACATGAAGTACACATATGGGGAATGTAAAGTCATCACAATTTTTGGGGGTATTACTATGTATTACAGAAGTAAAGAAACTGAAACTTTGAAATTTGCTAATTTTTCCAAATTTTTGTTAAATTAGGTATTTTTTTATGCAAAAAAAATGAATTTGGGACTTAATTTTTCCAGTGTCATGAAGTACAATATGTGACGAAAAAACAATCTCAGAACGGCCTGGATAAGTCAAAGCGTTTTAAAGTTATCAGCACTTAAAGTGACACTGGTCAGATTTGCAAAAAATGACCTGGTCCTTAAGGTGAAATAAGGCTATGTCTTGAAGGGGTTAAAGAACTTAGACACCCCAATAACAGTAGAAGTACACAGGTTATTTACCCCAATTTGAGCATCAAGGCCTGGTAGAATTTCTTATCTATTAAACAAGATGTACACCCCAATAACAGTAGACCTGGACAGCTTGTTCACCCCAATTAAAAAATCAAGGTCTAATATAATTGCTTATCTATTAAACAAGGTGGGCACCCGGATGACAGTTATATTACACATATTATTCACCCTAAATAGAGAATCAAGGCCTATTAGAATTGTTTATATATTAAACAAGGAGGACACTGTTAATTAATTAGATAGCTATGTGCTCTACACAGGGATTGATGCAAACTGTGCTTTCCCCTATGGATCCCTTCAGCATTAAATTACAGTCCCTGCACTGTCCCTGAAGTCTCCCTATATTGTCCCTACAGTGTGTAAAAACTTTCCCTATGATCTCTCTAAACTGTCACTGCACTGTCCCTGCTCTCTCCCTATCCAATATTCCATAATTAAAACACTGTCCCTAGCGCTTGCCATATCTCTCCCTATACTCAGCTCAGTAAAAAGGTGGAGATTGCGCGGGAAGAGACTTTTAAAGTGCTGTGACATCACTGTGGCTGGCTAGCTGCTGTTTGGCTGTCTACACTGCATTATGGGTGATCGTGCATTCTCAGGCTTCTTTAGGAATAATAAAAAAAACATTAGTTACCATGAAGCGCAAAGAAATTTGGATTTGTTGTGAATCAAATTTTTCCCAAACTTCTGACCAAATTCCACTTCGGATGCTTTGATTCGCTCAACACTAATGATGACTTATCCTCAGAACAGGTCATCATTATCAAATCAGCTGGGGTGTGAATCCTGGTAGCCTCTACAGATCAACTATTTCAGGAAGCCGCTGTGCTCCCTGTAGATTTGGCTGCAAAACATTGATGCAGCAAAATCAACTGGTGTATACATTTTAATAAATGTCCCTCATAATCCTTTTTTCCTTCTGAAGCTCCATCTGTTTTAAGGAGACATAGTTGCATGTCTGTTCATAGTTGAGGAGATGGATTTTTTTACATATCAACAGGATAGAGGATAACTTTCAGATTGGTGAGGGTCCTAAAACTGGGACACCCACTGATCACAACAGCAGGGGCCCCGTCCCCCTGTAGCCCCTGCGGCTCTTCAGAAATGACCAGAGCGGCCAGTTCTTTTCTATGGGAGTTCCAGAGAGGGGAACTGATGGTTTATGAGGGGCTCCGATATGTTCCTGACTGGAAGATATTGGTAAAGTTCTCAGCTTTTAGGGAGAGGAGGATCTTGAACTAATTGTGGTCTGTGGATGGCGCACTGTTATGGGGGATCTGTGGATGGTGAACTGTTATGGGGGATATGTGGGTGACAGACACTGTTATGGGTGATCTGTGGGTGACACTTATGGGGGATCTGTGGGTGACACTTATGTGTAAGATGTTCTTGTGGTGCATGTGGTCCGCGCCAGCATCCTCCATTGTACGCATTTTCTGCTGGGGATTGCTGTTGTCTGCGGACCGCATGCGGAGGAATTGCTCACCTGGTTATAGACGCGCTACAGTGTCTGGGTTTGGAGCATTTTCACCCGTTTAGGCCTCCTAATCAGAGTATAAAAGGATCCACAATAGTGCATAGTATTACCTCCCACTGATGAAGAAACAGGAGGCTCAGAAACGCATCTGGGTTTTAAACAGTTAATATATGTACGCATAACCAGACTGCATGTTGGATCCATTGCAGAGGATATCTACCTACAACAAATAGGAGCACTCCGTAATTCTGAAAGAATAAGTCAGCAAGGAGGAGTGGGGGCCAGCAATCCAAGCACACGTGGGATGCCACGTGGGACTCTGAGACCAGTAACGAGAGAAAGCACCTTAATCTGGAACAAGTTGCGGTAATGTAATTACTGACCCCCTTATAACCCTCCTCAATCTCTGACATATTGTTGGTCGAGAACTGTCTTACTAAAGTGAAAGGAACACTGTATATACAACAGTGTGTTGCGGCCATTAATCCCATACGGGCTGAATACAGAATTTCCTATATGAATCGTACCAGATGATACTGCTGAATGTTACCTATGCATCATAAAAATTATCTGTAACAGTTGATGTCAATCATGGGCGTAGGAACCAGGGGGGACGGATCCCCCCCAGGAAATAATGTGGGAGGGACAGGTATGGTGAAATCCCCCCCAGCGGCAGCGCAGCGGGGCAATGTGTTCGGTGGCCGGCGGGGCACTGAGATGAGCGCTTCCATAGTGATCTGTTTGTATCGCCGTCCTCAGGACAGCGATACAAACAGAAGGCTGTGCGGAGGAGCAGGGGAGAGGTGTGTCCCTTTCCTGTTCCTCTGATAGGTTGCGGGCACTAGGCCGGCAGCCTATCACAGGCCGGTGTAGGCGGCGCGATTACCTCATCGCGCCGCTTGAGCCATACAGCGCGGGACACAGGCCGGAAGAGGTCTGCATCGCTCCAAAGAGGTAAGTATAAGTGTTATTTAAAAAAAAAAATATATATATACAATACTTAATTTTACTGGAACATGATGGGGGGGCCGGGTCCTGTTATTACTGGCACATAATGGGGGGGCCCTGTTATTACTGGCACATAATGGGGGGGGGCTGTTATTACTGGCACATAATGGGGGAGCCCTGTTATTACTGGCACATAATGGGGGGGCCCTGTTATTACTGGCACATAATGGGGGGCTGTTATTACTGGCACATGATTGGGGGGGGCTGTTATTACTGGCTGATGAGAGGCGCTGGGGGGGCTGATGAGAGGCACTGGGGGCTGCTGGAGAGGCACTGGGGGCTGCTATGAGGCATTGGATGTATTGGAGATTGGAGAGTCTTGCCAAACAAGTGATCCCGCACTCGGATATTCCGAGGAGCTATTTTCAGCGCTATTCCTTCATTTGAGCCTCTCGACAAGCCCGCTTGAAGAGGGATATTTGATCTTGTGCCCTGATTCCCAAACTCTTGAGCATCCACAATCACAAGAAGGTGGGGAAATGCAATTAGTGTTTCACAAGGTGGATGATGATGAGACACAGTTGCCAATAAGTCAACGGCAATTAGTGTCTCAAGAGGTTGATGATGAGGATGAGACATAGTTGTCAATAACTGAGGTTTTTGTTAGGTCAACAAGTCAGGAGGAGGAGCAGAGTGAGGAAATAGAAGAGGAGGTGGTGGACGATGAAGTCACTGACCCAAAATGGGAAGGTGGCAAGCCGAGCGAGGACAGCAGTACAGAGGAAAAGGGATCCGCAGCACCGCAACAGTCTGGAAGAGGCAGTGGGGTGGCAAAAGGGATAAGGCGGGCCACACCAAACAGGTCCGCAACTGTTCCCTGTTCCCTGGAGCACACCCTTGCTGAAATCTCCCTTGCCAAGGGGTAGGTGTTCCACAGTCTGGCACGTTTTTGAGGAAAGTGTGGACAACAAAAATATTGTAATTTGCAACCTGTGCCATACAAAAATGAGCAGGGGCGTGAACACTAGCAACCTCACCAACACCAGAATAATCCGCCACATGGCTACAAAGCACCGTCATAGGAGGGCCGAACGCCTGCCTCCACAATCTGTGTCTGCGGATCAAACTTTCCTCATCTTTCCCTGTGTTAAGTGCTGTCCAATTCCTTGTCAAAGGCACAGGCCCGGATGCCTCCCACCCTGCACCTGGAACTTTGCAAGCACCATCAGCGACCACATCCACTTCCGTGTGTCAGCGTGTCCTTACCCCAGGCATTTCAACACCCTGGAAATGTTGCCATTTAGGCTTGTGGACACTGAGTCCTTCTGCAGCCTGATGTTGGCGGCCGTCCCTCGTTATGCAGTCCCCAGTCGCCTTACACCAGCATGTGTCCCGTAACATCACCCGTGCCCTGACCAACGCAGTTACAGGGAAGGTCCACTTAACCACTGACACATGGACAAGTGCTTTCGGCCAGGGATTCTACATTTCCCTGACGGCCCACTGGGTGAACATTGTGGAGGCTGGGAGCGAGTCGTACCATGGGATGGCACAGGTGCTACAGACGCCAAGGATTGCGGGCCCTACGTTGATCAGGGTTTCTGCCACCACCTACGTTAGTGGCTCCAACCCCCACTTCTCCTCCTCCGCCTTCTCCTCCACTTCCACCTCAGAATTATTCTCTTGCAGCACCAGTCAGCCATCAGTCGGTAGCTGGAAGCAGTGTAGCACTGCAGTGGGGAAACGTCAACAGGCCGTGCTTAAGCTGATCTGCTTAGGTGACAAACTTCACACTGCCGCAGAGCTACGGCAGGGGATAAGAGACCAGACTGAGCTGTGGCTCTTTCCACTCAACCTAGAACCAGCTATGGTTGTGTCTCATAATGGCTGTAACTTGGTGCCAGCTTTGCAGCTCGGCAAGCTCACACACATCCCATGCCTTTCTCAAAACCTACCCCAATTTGCCTGGGCTCCTGGTGAAGGTGCGCTGTGTGTGTGTTCATTTCCCTAAACCATCGACAGCTTACACTGGTCTGTCAACGCTGCAGCAGCGCTTACAATTGCCAGCTCACTGACTGTTGTGTGACGTGAGCATGCGCTGGAACTCGGCATTCCACATGTTGGCCAGGCTTTGTGAGCAGAAGAGGGCTGCCAGCATTTGTTTGTGGTTTTGCTGCATTACCGCAAATGTGGCAAACACTATTGGAACAAATGATTTCAACTGGTGAGATATACCAGTTTTCCCCCCAACAAAAAAACAGATTGAGGCAGGGGTGTGATATTTCTATAATATACTTTATATACTGTATATATACTGTATATATACTACAGAGGAGAGTATACAGTATATATATATATATATATATATATACACTACAGAGGACAGTATACTGTATATATATATATATATATATATATTAATATGCTAAAGAGGACAATATACTGTATATAAATGCTACAGAGGACAGTATGCTGTATATTAACCCCTTAGGGACGCATGACGTACCGGTACGGCATGTTTCCCGAGTCCTTAAGGACCCATGACGTACCGGTATGTCATGAGTTTAAAATGAGATTGCGGCGCTGTGGGGCTGAATCCAAACGGGATGCCGGCTGAAATCATTCAGCCGGCATCCTGTCACAATGCCGGGGGGGGGGTCACCCCCCGTATCGGGGATCGCAGCAAACCGCAGGTCAGACTTTAAAATGCCCCAAATAAAGTTTTATTAAAACCCCCCTTGCACCCCTGAAGGATTTTATGTGGGCAGGAGGTGCAGGAGGGTGTTGCAGGTGGTGCGGGCGGTGCGGGAGGCGGGCGGTGAGGCAGGCGGTATCGCGATCCCCCGCCCGCCTCCCCTTGAATAGACATTAGCGTGCAGTGGGTATACCAGGGTGTCAGCACATTGCTGACACCCTGGTATAAACGGCTGACATCTGTGATGCGATGTCAGCCATTCAACCCTTTCCATACCGCGTTCAGTATGGACCGCTGTATGGAAAAGGTTAACAGTTTAGGGAGCACCCTCCCTCTCCAATCGGTGGGCTGCTGTGCCTTTGCAGCCCCCGATGGAGAGGGAGAGAGCCCCCAGACAGCCCTGTCCTTACCCTTCCCCGTCTGCGCAGTTGTGGCTACAACTGAGCAGACAGGGAAGGTTCCCATGGCAACAGGATGCCTTCTCAGGCATCCTGCTGTCCATGGTGCTGAACAGATCTGTGCTAAAGGTATAGATCTGTTCAGACAAAGTGTAAGTAAAATACAGTTCAGTGTACTATACAGACATCAGACCCACTGGATCTTCAAGAACCAAGTGGGTCTGGGTCGAAAAAATTAAAAAAAAATTAAAAAAAGTTAAGATAAAAAAAAACACATTTATCACTGAATAAAAAAAATAAAAATAAAATACACTACACATATTAGGTATAGCCGCGTCCGTAACGACCTGATCTATAAAACGGTCATGTTAATTTCCCCGCACGGTGAACGTCATAAAAATAAAAAAAATAAAAACTATGAGAAAATTGAAATTTTGCCCACCTTACTTCCCCAAAAAAAGTAATAAAAGTGATCAAAAAAGTTACATGTACGCCAAAATAGTACCAATCAAACCGTCATCTCATCCCGCAAAAATCATACCCTACCCAAGATAATCGCCCAAAAACTGAAAAAACTATGACTCTTATACTATGGAAACACTAAAACATGAATTTTTTTGTTTCAAAAATGAAAACATTGTGTAAAACTTACATAAATAAAAAAAAGTATACATATTAGGTATCGACGCGTCTGTATCGACTGGCTCTATAAAAATATCACATGACCTAACCCCTCAGGTGACCACCGTAAAAAAAAAAAAAAAAAAAAAAAACGGTCTAAAAAAAGCAATTTTTTGTCATCTTGCATCACAAAAAGTGTAATAGCAAGCGATCAAAATGTCATATGCACCCCAAAATAGTGCCAATCAAACCGTGATCTCATCCCGCAAAAAATGAGACCCTACTTAAGATAATCTCCCAAAAACAAAAAAAAAATGGCTCTTATACTATGGATATACATATTGGATATTCATTTAAAAATGAAATCATTGTGTAAATTTTACATAAATAAAAAAAATTATATACATATTAGGTATCGCCGTGTCCGTGACAACCTGCTATATAAAATTACCACATGATCTAACCTGTCAGTTGAATGTTGTAAATTACAAAAAGTGCCAAAAAAGCTATTTCTTGTTACCTTGCCGCACAAAAAGTGTAATATAGAGCAACCAAAAATCATATGTACCCTAAACTAGTACCAACAAAACTGCCACCCTATCCCGTAGTTTCTAAAATGGGGACACTTTTTTGGAGTTTCTACTCTAGGGGTGCATCAGGGGATCTTCAAATGGGACATGGTGTCAAAAAAAACAGTCCAGCAAAATCTGCCTTCCAAAAACCGTATGGTATTCCTTTCCTTCTGCGCCCTGCCGTGTGCCCGTACAGCAGTTTACGACCACATATGGGGTGTTTCTGTAAACTACAGAATCAGGGCCATAAATATTGAGTTTTGAATGGCTGTTAACCCTTGCTTTGTAACTGGAAAAAAAATATTAAAATGGAAAATCTGCCAAAAAAGTGACATTTTGAAATTGTATCTCTATTTTCCATTAAATCTTGTGCAACACCTAAAGGGTTAGCAAAGTTTGTAAAATCAGTTTTGAATACCTTGAGGGGTGTAGTTTCTTAGATGGGGTCACTTTTATGGAGTTTCTACTCTAGGGGTACATCAGGGGGGCTTCAAATGGGACATGGTGTCAAAAAAACAGTCCAGCTAAATTTGGCTTCCAAAAACCATACGGCGCATCTTTCCCTCTACGCCCTGCCGTGTGCCCGTACAGTAGTTTACGGCCACATATGGGGTGTTTCTGTAAACGGCAGAGTCAGGGCAATAAAGATACAGTCTTTGGTTTCTATCATGTAAGCCTCACAAAGTGACTTCAGACCTGTAGTGGTCCCTAAAAATTGTTTTTTTCTAAATTTCTGAAAAATTTCAAGATTTGCTTCTAAACTTCTAAGCCTTGTAACATCCCCAAAAAATAAAATATCATTCCCAAAATAATTCAAACATGAAGTAGACATATGGGGAATGTAAAGTCATCACAATTTTGGGGGGTATTACAGAAGTAGAGAAACTGAAACTTTGAAATTTGCTAATTTTTCCAAATTTTTGGTCAATTAGGTATTTTTTAATTTATTTTACCAGTGTCATGAAGTACAATATGTGACGAAAAATGAATCTCAGAATGGCCTGGATAAATCAAAGTGAATTAAAGTTATCAGCACTTAAAGGGACACTGGTCAGATTTGCAAAAAATGGCCAAGTCCTTAAGGTGAAATAGGGCTGAGTCCTTAAGGGGTTAATACTACAAAGTAAAGTATACTGTATATATATACATATATATATATATATATATATATATATATATATACACACACTACAGATGACAGTATAATGTATATATATACTACAAAAGTCAGAATACTGTAAATATACTAGAGAGGACAGTATACTGTATATATATACTAGAGAGGACAGTGTACTGTATATATATACTACAGAGGGCAGTGTACTATATATATATATATATATATATATATATACTACAGAGAACAGTGTACTGTATATATACTACAGAAGACAGTATACTGTATATATATATATATATATATATATATATATATATATTAGAGAGGATAGGGTACTATATATATATATATATATATATATATACTGCAGAGGGCAGTATACTGTATATATATATACAGTACAGACCAAAAGTTTGGACACACCTTCTCATTCAAAGAGTTTTCTTTATTTTCATGACTATGAAAATTGTAGATTCACACTGAAGGCATCAAAACTATGAATTAACACATGTGGAATTATATACATAACAAAAAAGTGTGAAACAACTGAAAATATGTCATATTCTAGGTTCTTCAAAGTAGCCACCTTTTGCTTTGATTACTGCTTTGCACACTCTTGGCATTCTCTTGATGAGCTTCAAGAGGTAGTCACCTGAAATGGTCTTCCAACAGTCTTGAAGGAGTTCCCAGAGATGCTTAGCACTTGTTGGCCCTTTTGCCTTCACTCTGCGGTCCAGCTCACCCCAAACCATCTCGATTGGGTTCAGGTCCGGTGACTGTGGAGACCAGGTCATCTGGCGCAGCACCCCATCACTCTCCTTCATAGTCAAATAGCCCTTACACAGCCATTACTGAGATGGCTGTGCATGCTCAGTTTCATCCTTCAACTGCCCCCTGAGCTGTGATAGGGAGAGCTGAGACACACCTCCTGAGCTGTGATAAGGAGAGCTGAAACATGTCTCCTGAGCAGTGATAGGGAGAGCTGAGACATGCCTCCTGAGCAGTGATGGGAAGAGCTGAGACATGCTTCCTGAGCTGTGATAGGGAGAGCTGAGACACACCTCCTGAGCTGTGATAGGGAGAGCTGAGACACGCCCCCTGAGCTGTGATAGGGAGAGCTGAGACACTCCCCCTGAGCAGTGATAGGGAGAGCTGAGACATGCTTCCTGAGCTGTGATAGGGAGAGCTGAGACACACCTTCTGAGCTGTTATAGGGAGAGCTGAGACACTCCCCCTGAGCTGTGATAGGGAGAGCTGAGATATGCCTCTTGAGCTGTGATAGGGAGAGCTGAGACACGCCCCCTTAGCTAATCAGAAAAGACACTCCCCTTGAGCTGTTATCTTGATATAAATCTAGCAGCACAAAGAATGGGGAGATCTCTGGATCCATGTGAGGTACTGCATGTATTTTATGGTCTTACCTTTTCATTTTTTAAATTATTCATGGGATAACCCAAAAGCCTATATATATCTGGAGCCAACTCAGCTCTAAATTCTCAGCATGATTCATTGACCAATGCTTTACTGCTTTGGTTTCCTAATTGTTTGTTTTATTTAATCTAATCTATATTAGTATTTGCTTTTTTTTTATTATGTCAGGTTTTGCCTTGAAAGCTCATGATTCAGACTGTAGCTTTAAATTGATATTCATTTTACCCTATCTAATATACAATCAATGAGTCACACTCAACTTGATATCACTTCCTGATAGACTACAATATAATACAGCCCAATGAGTGTCTTCTAACAGATCCCACAGACTATAGATATTCTCTTATTCTGTCTGAGACTACTGTAGAAGAAGCATAACAGAAGATGTGAGAATCTTGCCTTCAAAAAGGTAGAAGAAAGAAGACAACATAAGGTCAGAAATCAATGAAATTCTAAATGAAATGCAGATTACTAAAAAATTATAATAACAAACAGATGTGTAATTAATGAAGAATTCAAATTTTAACTTTCGCTATAAAAATGTGAAATTTAACTTAGAATTGGATTATTCAAAAATTTTTTAACCAATCATACTTTTTCATTATTAAATTCTATTATCTGTTTAATTTAGATTCTCTTTTAGTTAAAGAATGTTTTTCTATACTGAATGTATAGTTTTACCAATGAGTAGTAATGAGCGAGCATGCTCGGCACATGGCGGTACTCGGCCGAGTACCACATGTGCTCGAGCGCCATTCTTGAGTCTCCTTTCCGCACGTTTCACGGCTGCTAAGAAGCTAATAAACGTGAAGGTAAGTACTGCCATCACTGTAATGCCAGTTGCCATGTTGGCTGCTGGCATTACAGTGATTGGCTGGCCGGAACGAGTCATCGGGTGCTATATAGCACCCAATGACACGGGTTCGGCTCATTGCGAGTCAGGGAGAGCTGCGCTTAGGAAGGGACAGATAGTGTAGGGAGATTGTGATCGCAATATATTCCAGTGAATAACTTTTCAAAGACCCAAAAGTCCTTTTAAGGATTATTGTGTGTGGTGACAGCAATTTAATTGTGCAAAGTAGTACTCAATATATATTTTTTTTATACTTTGCGAAATAGAGATTATTTTGTTATATAGAAGGTGTCTGCAGTGACTTGTGACATCTGTGCAGCAATACCTTCTGTGTGACAGATGCAGAGATAGGAAGAATATTAGTGAAAACAATAATGTTTTTCCCATAATCCACATTTTTGCTGCAAACGGTGTAATCCGTGAATTGTGTGATCTGCGCTTCAATACCTTGTGTGGTTGTCAGGCCTAGATATAGGGAAAAAAATAAATATAAACTACATCAGAAAACATCTGTACCGCAGATTCCAATAATCTGGGTCTAAAATAGTGTCCATATTATGTGGTGTTCTGTGACATATACAGTATGCCATCCGAAAACAGTTTCTTTATCCAAATTCCAATAATCTGTGCCTAATATAGTGTACATACTCTGTGTGTTTCTGTGACATATACTGTCCTGCAATAGCAAGAAAGGGCCGGCACTCACTATAGGTAATCTGCAAAAGTTCTGTTTATTGTCACATAGTACTGTGACGCGTTTCGACACTCGCAGGTGTCTTTATCAAACAGTAATACACATTACAAAACCACCCTTATATAGCCAAACCCCTCATCAAGGTGTGCGTATCACATGATAGTGATATCATAAGACACCCCCCCTAAGAAACATATAGACACAATAGTCTAACAAATATTGCAACAGTTAATTCTCAGCATGAATATGGTCTTCTGCTGCTTGCATTCGCAATATGCAGCACAATTTCTCATCACTTCACCTATAGAGAAACATGTATAAATATATCCATCTCGAAAACCTATCCACATTAACAAAATACAAGTGTGAATAGAATCTGAAACAAAATCGATCAATTAAATCGTAAAAATCTGAAAAATATTTGGAAAAAGAAAAAAAATCTTTTATAAATTTTTTATTAAAAAAAATATTTAATTCGCAGTCACAGTTTAGTTTAGTCAAAGTTTGGAGCCTATGGATCCAATAGGCCTCTCTTTTTCTCAATAGTGAGTTCTTGTCATCTCCTCTCCTTGGCTGTTTTACATCCTCGATGATCTGAAAACGCAACTACGATATATTATGTCTCTCTTGATGGAAATGGTGGGGTATTGGTAATAACAGGTTCTCCTTCCTGATCATGAATTTGTGCTTACTAAATCTATCTTTCATACATGTGGAAGTTTCACCTACCCAGTTCCAGCTCCATCAGCAGCAACTTGAGTCTAGAGTCGCTGATGAACAGCTTTCTTCATCCGCCTAGTGAAGAAACTACTCACCAGCAGCTAGACATAGAGCATAACCTGAACCAGCAGGTGGTGGCATACTTGGAGTGCACCCGGCAAGCTGTCATTGAAGATCCGCTAGACTACTTGGCAGACAAACTGGATTTGTGGCCGAAACTGGCCGAATTTGCCCTGGAAAAGCTGTCCTGCCCGGCCAGTAGTGTGGCATCAGAGCTGGTGTTTAGTGCGGCGGGGGCCATAGTTACGCCAAGAAGAACTCGCCTGTCCACTCGCCTCTCCACATGTGGAGAGACTGACCTTTGTCAAGATGAATCAGGCATGGAACAGCCAGGATTTCCACCCACCAATGCCTGATGCTTTAGACTAGATCATCCATGGTTCTACAACAATACTTTGACAAAAGAGACTGTTTTCTTCTAGCTACATGACTCAGCTACTATTCTGATGTTGCCACCAGCCTGATGTCACATATCTGATGCCAAGTGTTCCTTCTTTCAACCACCATATTCAGCTTGCACTGGTATTGCCACCCACCTCCCCACTCTGTCACCGGGTCACTCTGAGGTCTCCTTATGCTGCTGCCACCTACACACTATGTCAACTAGCCACTCTGTGGTCTACTCATGCTGCTGCCACCTCCACACAATGTCATATTGCCACTCTGTGGTCTTCTGATGCTGCCACCAACATACTATGTCACCTTGCCACTCTGTGGTCCCCGTATGCTTGTGTCACCTCCACACTATGTCACCATCCCACTCTGTGGTCTCCTCATGCTGCTGCCACCTCCACACTATGTCACCTTGCCACTCTGTGGTCTTCTGATGCTGCTGCCACCTCCACACTATGTCAACTGGCCACTCTGTGGCCTCCTCATGCTTCCGCCACCTGCACACTGTCATTGTGCCAATTTGTGGCCTCCTCCTGATGCTGCTGCCGCCACCTTCACACTCTGTCATTGTGCCACTTTGTGGCCTCCTGTTGCTGCTCCTACCACCTCCACACTATGTCACCTTGCCACTCTGTGGTCTCCTGATGCTACTGCCACCTCCACATTATGTCACCTTGCCACTCTGTGGTCTTCTGATGCTGCAGCCACCACCACAATATGTCACCTTGCCTCTTTGTGGTTTCCTCATGCTGCTGTTACCTCCACACTTTGTCATCTTGCCACTCTGTGGTCTCCTCATGGTGCTGCCACCTCCACACTATAGCTGTTCTTTAACGTGATTCACCGCAAATAAATTCGGATCAAACTGATTTTTTCAATAAATTCTGTGAACCAGCCGAATCGAATTTTTGAAAAATGTGCTCATCTCTAGTCTAAACCGCTGGAAACAAAAGTGAGTACACCCCTGAGTATAAATGGCCAAAGTGTTAGTATTTTGTGTATTCCTTCCGCTCCTCCACCTTCCGTTTGAGGATGCACCACAGATGCTCAATAGTGTTTAGGTCTGGAGACATGTGTAACACCCCGGAGTCTTGTATTTATTTTTAGGTGCTTCATAGGTGTGCATTGATTTTACTGTCTTGTAACTATTGTGTTCATATAATATGCCTGGTTCACCAGCAGGTTGCAGCGTTTAAGGCAGAGAGAGAGAGACATATACTTAGATAGAATGAAGCTCACCATTTCATTCTTCCCCCTTTGGGCACAAGTGGGCCAGTCCTGTTTCCTACTAGAAGGGAGGGTCAGCAGTGCTAGTTAGTTCTGGTCTATAATAAACAGGGAAGAGTAAGCTTGGGCATAGTCACAGCCATATGGGCCTATAACAGCTACTGCAGGCTAAGCTTTGCTTGCCATGCAATCAGAAGTATGGAAGATATAGCAACCAGAGGAAAGTGTTCTACGGTTGCTAGAAGATATAGTAAACCGAGAAAGGTGTTCTTCGTCTGGAGCAGAAGCCACCAAAGGGAAGTAGCTTATAGAGCAACCGGACTACATTATAATTTACTTTACTGACTGTCAGAAGTGGGACAACAGCCTAAGGCACCCCAATCCAAGGATACCAGAACCGACCAAAAGTCCAGTAACCAGATCCAAGCAGAGTTTAGCACAGCAGAGAGAAAGAAAGCAGAGTTATTAAGCGTGCCTGTCAGCCGAGCAGAGAAAGAGAGAAAGCACAGTTACCAAGTTTGCCTGCCAGTTTATGCCAAAGCCTGCTGGAACCAAGAGAAAGCCTGAATGTAAGAAAAATCAAGTTTAACCTAGTAAAGCTACTGTTAAAGTTTATGAAGGTCTGGACTCAAGTTATTCTTCATCCCCTAACTCAACAATCCCCTCTTTATTTTCTTCAGAGCCTAAGCCTGTGATCCCCCTGTATCCAGGAATGCGCACCATGACACTTCTAGGCCACAACAAACCACTTGGCATTCCACTAAAACTGGGATGCAATAGGGCCCTGGGGGCTGCACGTTGCACATGCGTGGCCAGTCCAGCACTTTTACTCCCAGTTTCTTTAGCAAGGCAGTGGTCGTCTTGAAGGTATGTTTGGGGTTGGTATCATGTTGTAATACTGCCCTGCGGCCCAGTTTCTAAGGGGAGGGATCATGCTCTGCTTCAGTATGTCACAGTACATGTTGGTATTCATGATTCCCTCAATGAACTGTGGCTCCGCACAGCTGACAGAACTTTTGCAGCCCCAAACCATGACACTCCCACCTCCATGCTTGACTGTAGGCAAGATACACTTGTCTTTGTACTCCTCACCTGGTTGCCGCCACACACACTTAAAAGGGTTGTCCAAGTTATATTTATTGATGACCTATCCTCAGGATAGACGTTATAGGGTTGGATAGTTCTCCAATTGGATAGCGTGGGTGTTAGGAGATGGTTCCCAAACCAGATATATATAATATAGAAGGACTCCTGTACTCCACTTTGAGTTTCAGTATAAAGCTTTTATTTTGTGCGGTTCCAGTCAAAAAACGTTTTCGGCTGAATAGCCTTCTTCAGTGTAACTGGAAAGGCATATAAAGTGTCACAATAAATTTACGTACAGTAATCACAATACATGTGTATAGGAGCTTACAATATTTGAATTATTTAAGGAAAATTCGTACACTGTATATAGTGTTGCAAATAGGTGCGAAATAGACAGACAGCACATGACATATCGATAGAATTGTGTACAAAAGAGGAAGACATGTAGATATGGCATATCAAGAGAGCGTCATCTGTCATCTGGGGACCCTGTGGGATCATCTCCATCGGGGTAGTCTGTGGTGAGTAGGTGGCTTTTGGTCGTGGGTTCGTTCTGTGGTGAATCACTCGGTGCTCCACCCAATTTAAAGTGGGGTGATAGGCAGTAGTTGGTGGAATTAAGGAATGAATGCAAAATCTGACATGGCGCAAAGTAACAGATCTCTGTAATACGTATACTATGGAGTTAAAGACCCTGTTACTGCATCAGGCTAGTCTAGCTCCGTGCAGAATCCAATTTAGTATATGTTGCAAACAGACATATCAATGTACAATCTGACATAGCGCATACAGACAAAGCTATATAATACGTATGCTTTAGGGTTAAAAAATAATGTTGCTGCATCAGGCTAGTCCAGCTACGTGTAGAGTCTAGTTCAGTATAGGTTATAATCAGACATATTCATGCAGGATAGCAAAAAGTACACAGGTAGAGAGGCAATTTAGTACATGCAATGGTATTGTGGCATTTATCATTGTCTGTTCTTACCCGGATTGTGGCCGCAAAGGGTGCAAAGCTGAATGGGGGTGAATTCCCTCAGTGGGTAGCATGAAATGCTGCTTCTTGTTGGGCCCTTTGGCACGTGGTCTGGGAGGCTGAGGCCTGTAATCCGGATTTCCATGGTGTTTACTGTGTCTCCGTTCCCCTTATGAGGAGGTTCGGCTGCGCTGCGTGGTTGGGGGGCGGGTACTGGCTAGCGTACTTCCAGGTAAGCCAAGATGGCGTCCGGAGCTCTCCGTAAGGGATTGCGCATGCGCGTGCTGTGTCCGGGCGGATGTTGGAGCGGCCGGCTTCTTCTATGATTGCGCATGCGTCGGGTGTTGGATCGGCCGGCTGCTTCTATAACTGCGCATGCGCCGGGTCTCGTTGCAGTGTCAATAGCTGTCTGCGCTGGGGAAGCGCTGCGGCTGAGAGTTGGGAGGATTAGGGGTGCACTTTCTGACATAGTTACCTATAGATGACCACCAGAGGGATGAGTCTTACAAAGGATATGATCTATTCATCTCTTGTTAGTGGACTTGGATGAAGTTCAATATCTGCTCTAAAATCGGAATAGAGGTGTCATTAGTACTGTATCCGTTGAAAGCAAAGGTCAATATTTACAAAATTGTGGTCTTGCTTACAGTGCCCTATGCGGGTAATACATGCGGTTAATTTGCATTAATACAGTCATATATATACAAAATGTAATAAATGTACATGTTGCATGTTATATTTAAATTGAAGAATTTTTTTTAGTACTGCAGGAGCTATATGAAGCTTCCTATTTCATAATCCCGGTTGAGTCCCTTGGGTTCCAGTGTTTGCAGACGGTGGATCCACATGGCTTCCCTGTTCATGAGGAGACGTGATAGGTCTCCGCCCCTTCTGGGGACTGTTACCTGTTCCAATACTTGGAATCGCAGTTGGGCAATAGTGTGGCGTTTAGCCGCGAAGTGTGCGGGAATGGGCAGGTGATTGTTTTCATCGGATGTTGGACTTATGCTGACATATTCTGTCCCTAATGGTCTGGGTTGTTTCACCCACATAAGTTAGGCCACAGGGGCATTTGATGACATAAATAACGTTGGTGGAATCACATGTGAAAAAACCTTTTATAGGGATCCCTTTCCCTGTTAAGGGGTGGAAGATGTTGTCACCCTTTGTGACATGCGAGCATTGCGCGCAGTGAAGGCACGGAAATGTCCCTTTGCGCTGTGTTTGTAGGAGCGATTGTCTCGGCTTCTTGATATTGGAGCCCACATCTGCCCTTACAAGCATGTCTTTTAAGTTCTTGGGGCGTCTATTGCATGGAAGGAAGGGAAGCCAGAATGCCTCGATGTGTGGATACGCCTGGTGTAAGAGGTGCCAGTGTTTGCGTAAGATGTGTTGAATCTTGTGCGAGAAGGGGTGGAATGTGTGTACGAACTGTACCCTTTGGGCCTGTTTCACCCGGACCTTCCGGCTGGGTTGTAAGCATTCTTTTATCACAGTGCTAGGGTAGCCCCTGTTGAGAAAACGTGTGGACATTTCATTTAGTCTCATTTCTTTTGTTGCCGTGTTGTCAACTATGCGGGATATCCTTTGGAACTGTGATCGTGGGAGGGATTTTTTCATGCTGGTGGGGTGAAAGCTGGAGTAATGCAGTAAACTATTGCGGTCTGTGGGTTTTGTGTAGAGGTCAGTATGTAGAACGCTGGAACCCAAGGGACTCAACCGGGATTATGAAATAGGAATCTTCATATAGCTCCTGCAGTACTAAAAAAAATTTCCCCCCCTCCGTCCATGTTCACAAAAACAAGATGTCCAGATGCCCATCAGGTCCCCGCGCTGCTGTGACGGGGACCCGATGGCTTGGACAACAGTCCAATGACTTTGTCAGGCATTGTGGCTGCCATCCCTGTGAACCTGTGAGACCCAGCCCCCTGGATCCCACATTAAGCACGCTGTAAGTGTATTACTCTGTGTAATATACTTATAGCCAATGCATTACAATACACATGTATTGTAATGCATTGTAAAAGGGATTAGACCACCAAAAGTTGAATTCCCAGAATGGGACAAAAAATTAAGTAAAAAAAATAAAGTTTTACAAAATAAAAGATTAAAAGTTTCAAGTAAAAAAAAGCGTCCATTTCCCAAAATAAAATAATAAAAAAAAAAATTGGGAAAAAGAGAAAAGTTGACTTATTAGGAATTGCCGTGTCCGTATAGACCAGCTCTATAAAAATATCATATGATTCACCCCGTAAGGTGAACGCCGTAAAAAATATAAATAGTGCCAAAACAGCCATTTTCTAGTCACCTTGCCTCACAAAAAATGTAATACCAAGCGATCAAAAAGGCAAATCATCTCATCCCGCAAAAAATGAGAATCTACTTAAGACAATCGCCCAAAAAATTTAAAATTATGGCTTTCAGAAAATGCTAACACAAAAACAAGATTTTATTCTGTTCAAAAAGGCTTTCACTTTGTAAAACTTTACAAAAATAAAAACGATAGACATATTAGACCTGCCCTATAAAAATATCACATTATATTTTAGAGTAAAGTAAATAAATAAAAAAGTCTCAAACAGTGAAGGTCTTTTGAGCGCAGCTGGTTCTTGGTAAATCATTTCAGAACTTTTTCCACCTTTAATGTGACCTATAAACTGTACCACACACCCTTAAACTAATACTTTTTAAAAGCACCTTTTGATTTTATTACAGCACTCAGTCTTTTTGGGTATGAGTCTATCAGCATGGCACATTTTGACTTGGCAAGATTTGCCCACTCTTCTTTGCAAAAACACTCCAAATCTGTCAGATTGCGAGGGCATCTCCTGGGCACAGCCCTCTTCAGATCACCCCACAGATTTTCAATCGGATTCAGGCCTGGGCTATGGCTGAGCCATTCCAAAACATTAATCTTCTTCTGGTGAAGCCATTCCTTTGTTGATTTGGATGTATGCTTTGGGTCGTTGTCATGCTGAAAGATGAAGTTCCTCTTCATGTTCAGCTTTCTAGCAGAAGTCTGAAGGTTTTGTGCCAATATTGACTGCTATTTGGAACTGTTCAAAATTCCCTCTAGCTTAACTAAGGCCCTAGTTCCAGATGAAGAAAAACAGCCCCTTGGCATGATGCTGCCACCACCATGCTTCACTGTGGGGATGGGGTTCTTTTGGTGATGTGCAGTGTTGTTTTTGCGCCAAACATATCTTTTGGAATTATGGACAAAAAGTTCAACCTTGGTTTCATCAGACCATAACACCTTTTCCCACATGCTTTTGTGAGACTTCAGATGTGTTTTTGCAAAATGTAGCCTGGCTTGGATATTTTTCTTCGTAAGAAAAGGCTTTTGTCTTGCCACTCTACCCCATAGCCCAGACATTTGAAATGATTTATCTTTGTCTCATTTGTTTACATCACAGAAACCTGACATTTTAACAGGGGTTGTGTAGACTTTTTATATCCACTGTAAGTCAAAGTTCTAATCTAATCTAATCTTCCTAAGTGATAGAGAGAACAGCTCGACATAGTGAAGTACAGCAAATCCTTAATTCATATATATATTTTTTTTATTATACTTACAAGATTCCAACTAAAACAGTCATTAATTGGAAGAGTCATACCATGTGATTAATAAGTAAGGTAATAGTATCTAACAGGTAATCATAAATTTTGTATAATAGTTTGATAGAATGAGATGAAGTGTATGAAGCATAAAGCTTGTCTCACAAAAAGTGTAATACCAAGCAATCAAAAAGTATTATGTACCCAAAATGGTACCAATCAAACCATGATCTCATCCTACAAAAAATAGGCCCCACATAGGACAATCATTTAAAAAATAAAAACCAATGGCACTCCTAAACCAATCCATCAAAATCTGCACTGAAGCCATTTCCACAGCCAAGTGTTTTCAAATTCCGTAAAAAACGCTCAGTACCCCCTTAATATATTCTTTGAAGGGTGTAGTTTCCAAAATGGAGTCAATTTTTGAGGGTTTCCACTGTAGGGGGTACGTCAGGGTTTCTTCAAATACAAAATGGCACCTGAAAACTATTCAAGCAAAATCTGTCTCCAAAATTCATATGGCGCTGTTTTTTTTTCTGACCACTGCCACGTGCCCATAGAGCAGTTTACCGCCACATATGGGGTATTTATGTAAACTGCTAAATCAGAGTTATATACCGTATATTGACATTAACCCTTGCTGTGTTCCAAGAAAAAAATTGATTAACATAGAAGATCTACCAAAAAAGTGAAAATTTGAAATTTCACCTCCATTTTCCTTTACTTTTTGTGGAACACCTCAAGGGTTAACAACATTTGTAACATTAGTTTTGAATAATTTGAGGGGTGTATTTTCTAAAAGGGGTCATTTATAGGTGGTTTCTATTACGTAATCCCCTCAAAATCACTTTATAACTGAATTGGTGCCTAAAACAATGTTTTTTTATTTTGTTTTGAGAATTTGAAAAATTGCTTCTACAGTTCTAAGAATTCTAACATCCTAAAAAAAAAAAAAAAATGACAATTTACAAAATGATGTCAACATGAAGCAGACATATGAGAAATGTTAAGTAATAAATGTTTAAGAGGTATCGCTTTCTGTTTTAAAAGCTGTAAAATAGAAATTTAGAAAATTGGGAATTTTTCCAAATGTTTGGTAAATTTAGGATTTTTTCATAAATAAATATGAAATATATTGACTCAAATTTATGACTGTCATAAAGTAGATTGTGTCATGAGAAAACAATCTCAGAATGGATAAGTAAAAGAGTTCCAAAGTTATTACCACATAAAGTGGCACATGTCAGATTTGCAAAAATCAGCCTGGGATTTAAGGTGAAAAGTGGCTCGGTACTGAAGGGGTTAAAGTAACACGTGTATCCTACAGTGAGTGCTAAATTTAAACAAGAATTTAACAGCAAGCAGAGATCTAGTGAGGAATTATAAAATAAAGTATATTAAAATGTTACCAAATTAAACAAGAATTAAATTTTATTTATACAACTAGGAAATACAATGTTGAATTTCTCATTATACAGTGTGACAAATTAGCAAACCAACAATATAAAATATGTGCTATCATTACTAACTCTCTGACCTTTCTTTAGAACCTATAGCAAAAATAAATGCCCCCATTATTGTTAATTCCCTTTCTATCTTCCACAGCCAGGAAATGAGGGTTTGGCACTTGCTTTAATTTTCCCCTGCCTTTTGAGTAGGATGAAGTGAACCTTAAGTTAAGATTCCTCCTCCATTGCTTACACTGTGGTGGCTATAGAGAAAGTTAGCATTGTGCTGATCCCAACTGTTTATGTGAAATCAAGATGGGGCCATCTAAACTTGGACCTGCTGTTTATGTGCCTCAAAAGAGCTCATTGATCTGTTTTTGGTGAATACACGGTTGTTGCCATTTTTGTGGTACGCAAATTGCGGATCTGCAAAAGAATCCCCCTATAGAACTGTCCTATCCTTGTCCGTTTTGCAGACAAGAATAGGACATGTTCTATATTTTTGTTGGGCCACGGATCGGACATGCGGCCCCATCGAAGTGAATTAATCTGCATCTGAGCCACAAAAAACGCGTCTCAGATGCGAACAAAAACAACGCTTGTGTGCATGAGGCCTTAAATTTAGGAAAATGCCGCTACAAGGTTTTTTTGTAATAAATCATTGGCAGGAGTCATGTGTGTGTTCCTGAACCATCTATATGTAAAGTTCTCCTCATTGCGACCTTAATGTCTTTACTCCTTAGGCTGTAGATTAAGGGGTTGAGTAAGGGTGTGATTAGTGTGTATATGACAGTGACTACTCGGTTCAATGTAAGAAGATTACTTGAGTTAGGTACAAGGTAGACAAAAGCTATACACGCATAAAATACAATGACCACAGTAAGATGAGATGTACAGGTGGAGAAAGTTTTACGTTTTCCATCAAGGGTGAGAGTTTTAAACACTGTGCTAAAAATTCTAACGTACGAATAAAATGTGCCCAAAAGGGCTATGGTGCCAAGAATAGCGCCACCAACTATTAAGACTAGAAAATTTATGGAAGGATCAGTACAAGAAAGCTGAAGCAAATGGGGCAGATCACAAAAGAAATTCTTGATAAAGTTGGGACCACAGAACGTCAACCTTCTTAAGCATAAAGTAAAAATGGTGGGCATGAGTAGGCCAGAAAACCAAACCAAAGACATCATCTGAGTACACATGCTCCAAGACATGAGCTTAGAGTAGTGAAGAGGGCGGCAGATAGCTATAAATCGGTCATAAGACATGGAGGACAACAAGAAAGCCTCCGAATTTGCAAAATAAATCACAAAGAACATTTGTGCTATGCAATCTTGGAAGGAGATGGACCAACGTTGGGTTGTGAGATGGAAGAGCATCCTTGGCGCAGTGACTGATGAGTAGGACATGTCCAAGAATGCTAAGTTTCCAAGAAAGAAATACATGGGTCTGTGAAGATGAGCACGAGAAATAACTAGAAAGATGATAAAAACATTGGTTATGACGGTCATCAGATAGATGAGGAGGAAGACTATGAAGAGGACATAGATGATCTTGATCTCATGATAAGAATGCTGGAGATTGTTGTTTGGTTCTTCATCATTCCACTGTGTCTCCTCTAAATTTATTAATTTAAGAAAACTGATGGCAACAAAGAGACATTTTGGCACAATAATACAATATATAAGCCTGGTGAATGTTTTGGCTTAGATATAAAATTGCTGACACTGAGAGCTATCTGCGTGCTTTATTTAAAACTCATCAGTTATCCCAGGAGCATAAAACACAAAGGCCCAAATTGCTGTTTGTGACACTCATAAATAAGATAATAGGGTCTCAAGACGATCAATTTCATGGTTGTTTATAGTGAATGATTTTGCTACTTAATGTTAACCTTATGCAGAGGTATAAACTCCTTTAACACACAGCCTCATTTCACCTTAAGGACCAGGCCATTTTTTGCAAATCTGACCAGTGTCACTTTAAGTGCTGATTACTTTAAAACACTTTGACTTATCCAGGCCATTCTGAGACTGTTTTTTTTTTCCACATATTGTACTTCATAACACTGGTAAAATGAAGTAAAAATAAATAAATTTTTATTTATAAAAAAATACCAAATTTTATTTTATTTTTAAAAATAGCAAATTTACAAGTTTCAATTTCTGAACTTTTATAATACATAGTAATACCTCCAAAAATAGTTATTATTTTGCATTCCCCATATGTCTACTTCATGTTTGAATCATTTTGGGAATTATATTTAATTTTTTTGGGATGTTACAAGGCTTAGAAGTTTAGAAGCAAATCTTGAAATATTTCTGAAATTTTCAAAAACCCAATTTTTAGGGACCAGTTCAGGTCTGAAGTCACTTTGCGAGCTTACATAATAGAAACCACCCAAAAATTACCCCATTCTAGAAACTACACCCCTCAAGGTATTAAAAACTGATTTTACAAACTTTGTTAACCCTTTAGGTGTTCCACTAAAATTAATGGAATATAGAGATACAATTTCAAAATTTCACTTTTTTGGCAGAATTACCATTTTAATATTTTTTTCCAGTTACAAAGCAAGGGTTAACAGCCAAACAAAACTCAATATTTATTGCCCGGATTCTGTAGTTTACAGAAACACCCCATATGTGGTTGTAAACTGCTGTACGGGCACACGGTAGGGCGCAGAAGGAAAGGAATGCCATACGGTTTTTAGAAGGCAGGTTTTGCTGGACTGTTTTTTTTTTTTTTTTTACAACATGTCCCATTTGAAGCCTCCCTGATGCACCCCTAAAGTAGAAACTTAAAAAAAGTTTTCCCCATTTTAGAAACTACGTGATAGGTAGTACTAGTTTAGGGTACATATGATTTTTGGTAGCTCTATATTACACTTTTTGTGAGGCAAGGTAACAAGAAATAGCTGTTTTGGCACAGTTTTTATTTTTTCTTATTTACAACATTCATCTGACAGGTTAGATCATGTGGTATTTTTATAGACCAGGTTGTCACTGATGTGGCGATACCTAATATGTATACTTTTTTTTATTTATGTAAGTTTTACACAATAATTTATTTTTTGAAACAAAAAAAATCATGTTTTAGTGTTTCCATAGTCTGAGAGCCATAATTTTTTCAGTTTTTGGGCGATTACCTTGGATAGGGTATGATTTTTGCGGGATGAGATGACGGTTATATTGGCACTATATTGGGGTGCGTGTGACTTTCTGATCACTTGCTATTACACTTTTTGTGATGTAAGGTGACAAAAAAAATGCTTTTTTACACCTTTTTTTTTTTTTTTTTTTTTACGGTATTCACCTGAGGGGTTATGTCATGTGATATTTTTATATAGCAAGTTATTACAGATGCTGCAATACATAATATGTATATTTTCTTTTTATTTATGTAAGTTTTACATAATGATTTCTTTTATGAAGCTAAAAAATCATGTTTTAGTGTTTCCATAGTCTGAGAGCCATAATTTTTTACGTTTTTAGGCGATTACCTTGGGTATGGTCTGATTTTTGCGGGATGAGATGACGGTTTTATTGGCACTATTTTGGGGTGCGTGTGACTTTCTGATCACTTGCTATTACACTTTTTGTGATGTAAGGTGACAAAAAAAATGCTTTTTTACACCGTTTTTATTTTTATTTTTTTACAGTATTCACCTGAGGGGTTATGTCATGTGATATTTTTATATAGCAAGTTATTACAGATGCTGCAATACCTAATATGAATATTTTATTTTCATTTATGTAAGTTTTACACAATGATTTCTGGGACACGTGTGACTTTGATTGCTTGCTATGACACTTTTTGTGATGTAAGGTGACAAGAAAATGGTTTATTTAGCACAGTTTTTATTTTTTATTTTTTACGGTGTTCATCTGAGGGGTTAGGTCGTGTAATATCTTTATAGAGCCAGTCAATACGGACGCGGTGATACCTAATATGTGTACTTTTTTTCCCCCCTATTTTTTATCAATTCTTTTTTTACTTTATTTGTGGAAAATTACATTTTTGTTTACTTTTACATGAAACTTACATTTTTTGGGGGGAAACTTTATTTTTTCAACTTTTTATTTCACTTTATTTTTTGTCCCACTTTGGGACTTCAACTTAGGGGTCTAATCCTTTACAATGCGTTCCAATACTTCTGTATTGGAATGCATTGGCTGTATGAGTAATACAGTGAGTATTACTCATACAGTCTGTGAAGATTCTCATTAATCCAGGTCATGGTATATATCTGTAAAGAATAAATCAAGGCAACTGGACGTACTGTAGATTTCTTGAAAACGTTTCACTCCTTCTTCCAACGAGCTTTCTCAATTCTGAGTGACTGTACAAAAATTCTGGGAATAAATATGCAACTGAATCCTCATCTGGTAATTATACCCAGCATTGGGTCAAAGGTGTTGATTCCATTATCCTAATTGGAGTCAGTAGGTGATAAAGACTTCCCAGAAAAAGGTGTCAAGACAGCATTGTATGTGGCAGACAATAGATGTCTAATCCCCCCACCTCTATTCAAGCTAGGCTTCTCCATTTTTACGTAGATGGCCTCCTTCACGCCTCGTTTGTACCAATCGGCCTCCTTATCCAAAACACGTACTTGACTGTCTTCAAAGGTGTGACCTGTTCCTTTTAGATGTAAGTACACGGCTGAATCTTGACCAGAGGCTGAATCTTGACCAGAGCCAAAACCTCTGGTCACGGGACCCCCCCCGCACAATTAGCCAAGGTGCCTGCTCAATGATTTGAGCAGGCACCGGGTTCCAACCACCGCCCACCGGGCGGCAGTGATAGGAACTATACATGACATACCAGTACGTCATCTGTCCTTAAGTACTAGGACAACATGCCGTAGCGGTACGTCATGTGTTCTGAAGACATTAAAGGGGTTATTTAATAAGATATAATCATGACTAGAGATGACTAGTTTTCTAAAATTTGATTAGGACGCTTTGCCAAATTTTTCCCAAATATTGGCTTCATTCAAAATGAATTTGTCACAAAGCGTGTTAAATCAGCTATATCCTGGGCCAGTAACAGTAGCAGCCTGTAACAGAGTATGGAGGGTGTCAGCAGTAAGTTTGTTTTGATGTCACTGTTTATTTTTCCATTCTTGTGATGTCAGAAAAATGACCCCCAAAAAAGTTTATCCTGTCCTTTGAGCATCCGCCTTCACAATGTCAGTATTTGATGAATAATTGATCAGTAATTGTAAGGCAAAAACAGGAGTGGGTCCAAAACAAAGATGACACGTGATGGGAATATTTGCTTGTCTTCTGTGTTTTAGATCCACTCCTGCTTTTGGCTTTCAAATCATGATGAAATCCCGATGCAACGTACTGACCGTGTGATCGAGTCCTTATGGATGCTCCAGAGACAGGATCCATTGTGTTATTCATTTTTCGGTTCTTCTAATGGATCAGGAGAATGGTAAAATAAATGGTGATGTCAACAAGGCAAAACAGGGACACTAGAGGCCCCAGAACAGACTGCTGAGGTGGCAACAGTATGATGAGTCAACATAGTGGCCCAGTCATAGAGTGGCAAGGGTGTCAAGCACATGAGGAGTCAACATAGTGGCCCAGTCTCAGAGTAGTAAGGAGGCAACAGCATGAGGAGTCGATGTAGTCACAGAGAAGGGAGGATGGCAACCGCTTAAGATGTCAACAAGGTGGTCCAATATCAGAGTGGGGAGGGTGGCAACAGCTTTAGGAGTAAACATATTGGCCCAGTAACAGAATATGGAGTGTGGCAACATCATGAAAAGTCAACATAGTGACCCCGTCATAGATTGGGGAGGTTGGCAACAGTAGGAGGAGTCAACATAGAGGCCCAATATCAGAGTGGAGAGGGTGTTAATAGCATGAGGAGTCAACATAGTGGCCCAGTCACAGAGTTGGGTAAGGGACAATAGCAGTCACAGTTACATCACAAGATGGTGGCAGTAGGAGAAAATGGCAGCAGAGGCAGCAGGTGTGTGGCATCAGGCGGGTGGCAGCATCAGAATATTGGTTGAAGCACGTGGCTATAAGAAACGGGTCCTTTTTAACAATGTTTTAGTGTGGCTGCCAGAATGATCTAGTCTGATACATTAGGCACTGACGTGTGGAAATCTTGGCTGATCCACGCCTGATTCATGTTAACAAAGGTTGGTCTCTCAACTTTTTGTGTTGAAAGGAGAGTTCTATTTGGGTAACTATGCCCCCCACTGCGCTAAATACCCACTCTAATGCCACACCACTGGCTGGGCAGAAAAGCTTGTCCAGGGCAAACTCGGCCAGTTGCAGCCAAAAATCAAGTTTGGCTGCTTAGTAGTCATAGAGATCTTGGATCTGGGTTGGCAGGGTTTGGTCAAAGTATGCCACCACCTGATGTTTCAGGTTCTGCTCCATGTCCTGTTGCTGCTGGCTGGTTTCTTCAGTAGGCAGTTGAACACACATGCTCATCAGAAAATCAAGACTTAAGTTGCAGCTGAGTGAGCTAATGATGCTCCTGCCCCCCACCCCTTCACCAGCAGTCATAGAAGTGGAGCATTAGTGCAGAGGGTCAACCCGGTCAGACCTTCATGAGGATGAGTGATGGAGCACGTAGGCAGTGACCAACCAACTACATAGGGTGTCTCAATAGAAGTTGAGTTTCTTATCCCTCTCAGAAGGTGGAAAAAAGGCCCCCATTTTGGCTCGGTAGCGAGGGTCTAACATTGTGAGAGCCAGTAGTCAGCCCTTAGCTGAATGGGGATAATGTGGCTATCACTACGCAAGCAACTGGCCATGTGTGCAAGGGAATCGGTGGACTCTCTGTCTCCATCTCGACTGCATACTGCAATGGTCTTTCAGGGTCATCTGCCTGGTCTTCCTCATAGCCCTCCAGGTCCTCATGCTCCTTAAGCTACTCCTGTTTCTCTCCTGTTGCTTGGGCAGATAAACCACCTATTTTAATATACAATTCCTGGGTGTTAATGTACGCCTCCTCGTCCTCATTCTACTCTGCCAGTTAAGCCCCCACAAGGCTCATGTGGCCATGAGATATATGTGCCACTTCTCCTGTCCCCTGGCCAGCCACTATTTTTCACAGTGTGCCGTGCCTGCCTTACACCAGCATGTGTCCCGTAATATCACCCGTGCCCTGACCAATGCAGTTACTGTGAAGGTCCACTTAACCACTGACACATAGACAAGTGCTTTCAGCCAGGGATGCTACATTTCCCTGACGGCACACTGGATGAACATTGTGGAGGCCGGGAGCGAGTCGTACCATGGGATGGCACGGGTGCTACAGACGCCACGAATTGCGGGCCCTACGTTGATCAGGGTTTCCGCCACCACCTACGTTAGTGGCTCCAACCCAAACTTCTCCTCCTCCGCCTTCTCCTCCACTTCCACCTCAGAATTATCATCTTGCAGCACCAGTCAGCCATCAGTCGGTAGCTGGAAGCAGTGTAGCACTGCAGTGGGGAAACATCAACAGGCCGTGCTCAAGCTGATCTGCTTAGGTGACAAACTACATACTGCCGCAGAGCTGTGGCAGGGGATAAGAGACCAGACTGAGCTGTGGCTCTCGCCACTCAACCTAGAACCAGGCATGGATGTGTCTAATAATGGCCGTAACTTGGTGGCAGCTTTGGAGCTCGGCAAGCTCACACACATCCCATGCCTCTCTCAAAACCTACGACAATTTGCCTGAGCTACTGGTGAAGGTGCGCGGTGTGTGTGTCCATTTCCCCAAGCCATTGACAGCTTCCGCTGGTCTGTCAACGCTGCAGCAGCACTTACAATTGCCAGCTCACTGACTGTTGTGTGACGTGAGCACGCGCTGGAACTCGACGTTCCACATGTTGGCCAGGCTTTGTGAGCAGAAGAGGGCTGCCAGCATTTGTTTGTGGTTTTGCTGCATTACCGCAGCTACACAGAGTGACACACGCTAATGGAACAAATAATTTCAACTGGTGCGGTATACCAGTTGCCCCCCAAAAAACTGATTGAGGCAGGGGTGTGATATTTCTAAAATATACTTTATATACTATATATATACTGTATATATACTACAGAGGATAGTGTACTGTATATATACTACAGAGGACAGTATACTGTATATATAAAACAGAAGTCAGTATACTGTATATATACTACAGAGGACAGTATACTGTATATATATGTATATATATACTACAGAGGACAGTGTACTGTATATATACTATATAGAGGACAGTATACTGTAGAGATATACTAAAGAGGACAGTATGCTGTGTATATATATATATATATATATATATATATATATATATTAAAGAGGACAGTATACTGTATATATACACTCACCTAAAGAATTATTAGGAACACCATATTAATACGGTGTTGGACCCCCTTTTGCCTTCAGAACTGCCTTAATTCTATGTGGCATTGATTCCACAAGCTGCTGATAGCATTCTTTGGAAATGTTGGCCCATATTGATAGGATAGCATCTTGCAGTTGATGGAGTTTTGAGGGATGCACATCCAGGGCACGAAGCTCCCGTTCCACCACATCCCAAAGATGCTCTATTGGGTTGAGATCTGGTGACTGTGGGGGCCATTTTAGTACAGAGAACTCATTGTCATGTTCAAGAAACCAATTTGAAATGATTAGAGCTTTGTGACATAGTGCATTATCCTGCTGGAAGTAGCCATCAGAGGATGGGTACATGGTGGTCATGAAGGGATAGACATGGTCCGAAACAATGCTCAGGTAGCCCCTGGCATTTAAACGATGGCCAATTGGCACTAAGGGGCCTAAAGTGTGCCCAGAAAACATCCCCCACACCATTACACCACCACCACCAGCCTGCACAGTGGTAACAAGGCATGATGGATACATGTTCTCATTCTGTTTACGCCAAATTCGGACTCTACCATTTGAATGTCTCAACAGAAATCGAGACTCATCAGACCAGGCAACATTTTTCCAGTCTTCAACAGTCCAATTTTGGTGAGCTCATGCAAATTGTAGCCTCTTTTTCCTATTTGTAGTGGAGATGATTGGTACCCGGTGGGATCTTCTGTGGCTTCACAAATGCTTTGCTGCAGACCTTGGTTGTAACGAGTGGTTATTTCAGTCAACGTTGCTCTTCTATCAGCTTGAATCAGTCGGCCCATTCTCCTCTCACCTCTAGCATCAACAAGGCATTTTTGCCCACAGGACTGCCGCATACTGGATGTTTTTTCCTTTTCACACCATTCTTTGTAAACCCTAGAAATGGTTGTGCATAAAAATCCCAGTAACTGAGCAGATTGTGAAATACTCAGACCGGCCCGTCTGGCACCAACAACCATGCCACGCTCAAAATTGCTTAAATCACCTATCTTTCCCATTCTGACATTCAGTTTGGAGTTCAGGAGATTGTCTTGACCAGGACCACAACCCTACATGCATTGAAGAAACTGACATGTGATTGGTTGACTAGATAATC
Source organism: Bufo gargarizans (assembly GCF_014858855.1). NCBI lineage: Eukaryota > Metazoa > Chordata > Amphibia > Anura > Bufonidae > Bufo > Bufo gargarizans. The sequence goes on along the minus strand of NC_058081.1, from coordinate 722,826,975 downwards.
GCATTAATGAGAAAAATAACAGGTGTTCCTAAAAATTCTTTAGGTGAGTGTATATATATATATATATATATATATATATATATATACTAAATAGAAGAGTATACTGTATATATATATATATATATATATATATATACTACAGAGGACAGTATACTGCTACAGATGGATCTGGATAGATTGGAGGCTTGGGCAGAGAAGTGGCAGATGAGTTTTAACACTGACAAATGTAAGGTTAAGAACATGGGAAGGAATAATGCAAGCCACCCGTACATACTAAATGGTAAAACACTGGGTAAGGCTACATGCACACGGCTGTATGTGTTTTGCTGTCCGCATATATTAAAATTAAAATTACAAAATGTTGCGAGCCATTTGTTAGATTTGTCACACAGATTACCAAGCAATTTTTCAGTCTAATGTTTTTTTATGATAAAGGTGTCGTCAGTTTCTACTCATCCAGGAGACTGGAGTGCAAATTTTTAATCATTTTTTAAAAAGACACAATTAATAAATTTGGATTTTTTTTTTTGTTTATACATTTTAACCTTTTTTTATGTAGCTGCACAAAGACTATTTGTTATAGAATCAGCTGTACTTTCATTGAGTATAATTCTGTGATGCATTTACAAAATAATTTAAATTGTTTTTAATTCTTAATTTTTTTGTGCTTTTTTTTTTACATTGCATGCTGTTACACCTATGAGATTTATGTATTCTGTGTTGGGTATTGTTTATACAAATTACTTAATAAAAATGGAAAAAAATACGGTCTCAATTTATTTATATGTATGTTCCATATTCTGCAATCGAATGTTCAGTTGTGAGCTCAAAGATTCTAGGGAAGTCAGTACTTACAGGTAATGGTTACCTGCTGTTTATCTGGCACTTGAGAAAAATACAGAGCAGGAAATCGGGAGGCCAAGAAGCCCACAATGGCATATCACAGTCTGATAAAAATTGGTAGAAAGTGTGAGAACGATGACGATGTCTGTGTGGTGGACAGGACCTTAGAGATTTATCAGGTTGCTGAGGACAAAGTGACATCAGAGGAGGAGGGTGGAGGCAGTGGCAATAAATAGCAGAGGCAATGTATGGCTAGAACCTCCCAAAAACTGCCATAGATTTTCTTTTTTTGTGGTCAGCTTAGGAATTTGTGAGTCTACTGATACTTGGGTGAAGGCCATATCTGCCTCTAGCTCTGTGTTAGCAACTCCCATATGGTGTTTTTTCTTTCCTGTATGGCAGTTTTCTCCACAAAGCCAGCATATAATACAATCACTGTGTGCAAGATTTATGGGATGCAAATAAGCCATGGGTATTCAAACACATAGATACAGGCTCTAATCCAGCACATGTGGTGGCATGTCCTGTGGGAAAATAGTACTGGCCAACATTCCTAATCAAAACATGTCTGTCCTCCTCCTGTTTTTCTTTGTGGCAGCCAACTTGCAAGTACAGTGCCCTTGTCCTCCTTAGCATCAACTACTTCCTGTCCTGCCCAGATTCCTCCTCCTCTTTGTCCTCCACCCTGTCTTAAGACATCCAAAATGGAATGAGTAGCCTTGAGAAAACTATTCTCAACCAGCAATTTGCCTATTTGCAAACTGAACTCCCACCTGGCCAAGTTGCTAGCAGTGCAGTTGCTGCCATACCACTTAGTTATGGTAATTGTGACACAGGTCTATGCCTTCACCAAAATGTAATTATGCCCATGATATTCATACTTCTCCCCAATTGTCCTATTAAAAATAAAATAAAAAAATTGATTTAAATTAAAATCCTCACAGTTTGACAAGGTGCATGCCACTGTGAACACCTGGAACACCTTTAATAAGCATGGAGAGTACACATCTTTCACTGCCCGCAAGTTAATTGTTTTTCACAGCAAGGCCTCACCGCAGAAACAACACCAGGTTCTATTGATACCTTCCTATTTGTGCCTTCCTGGATCCCACACCAGGTGCATATCTGGCTTCTCCGTGTCCATCTCAAGTGTTGAGTAAATCAAAATTTATCAAGTGGATTTTGATCCGAATTTCAGAAAAAAATTGATTTGCCATGAAGCCAAATTTCCCTGCGCTTCATGGTAACAAATTCATTTTTCTGGAAATGGCAGTAAAAACTATATATATATATATATATATATATATATATATATATATAATATAGACACACTCACCTCATCCATTTGCTCGCGGAGAGGCTGACTCATCCATCTGATTGAAGAAAACCCGCCAAATCTCGAGTGCACGTCACTATGTTATTACGTTGGCCAGGCAAGGTGAGGTCAACACTAGGGATGAGCGAATCGACTTCGGATGAAACATCCGAAGTCGATTCGCATAAAGCTTTGTTCTAATACTGTACCCAGCAGGAGCTCCATACAATATTAGAATGTATTGGCTCCAATGAGCCGAAGTTATACTTCGGAAAGTCTTGCGAGACTTTGCATAATAACTTCATAAATCATTTCTACTGTAAAAAAACATTTCCCAAACTCAGGTTCGGTTCCGAGGTACCACTTGGAACTGAACCTGAGTTTAGGAAATGTTTTTTTTACAGTAGAAATTGATTTATGAAGTTATTATGCAAAGTCTCGCAAGACTTTCCGAAGTAATAACTTCGGCTCATTGGAGCCAATACATTCTAATATTGTATGGAGCTCCTGCTCCGTACAGTATTAGAACGAAGTGTTATGCAAATCGACTTTGGATGTTTAATCCAAAGTCGATTCGCTCATCCCTAGTCAACACATCAGGGTCTGCGAGATTTGGTGCTTTTCATCAATCAAGATGGCTGCGACAGCCTCTCAGATGAGATGAGGTTGTATATTTTTAACCCCTGGTTAACCCCTGAAAGGCCTCAATTTTACTATCAGATGCTGTGAAGGGTTCAATGATGGGGGAAGCATTCACCATTCCCCTCCATAGCACACTGCTACATACAATGACATTTAATTTGTATTTCGTAGCAAATTTAATTTCTTGTCATAGTTTGATGAAGTAGTTAAATACAATTTTTGAAAACTTCGCTCATCACTAGCCATCTTCACGGACATCCTCCCATCCCTAACAGCAGCAAGGCAAAGGATCTCATTCACTCCCATCCCTAATATTATATGTGCAAAGTGCTGCCTTGTTTGAAGCTCCATCATCAGGAAGCTACATATGTTGTTTCAAAGCCAGGCAGTGGAAGCTCATTATAGATGCCTGTCATGTATCAAGCCCTTTGAAGAGTACACAACATTTTTCAGTTGGGACAACTGTGGAATAAATCATGTCATACCCCTCATATTTATCTTAAAAACAGACGCTCACTCTGATGCCACAAGGGATGATGGCGCTAGAAGAAAAGCTTATGCATCTGCAGGCCATCCTGTAACTGTTAGGAACTCACAATGAGAAAGACCCATGGATGGTGGAAGATGAGGAACTTCCCCTGGAAGATGAGCAGAAGGTAGAGGACCAAGATAATAATTATTATATACAGTACAGACCAAAAGTTTGGACGCACCTTTTCATTCAAAGAGTTTTCTTTATTTTCATGACTTTGAAAATTGTAGATTCACACTGAAGGCATCAAAACTATGAATTAACACATGTGGAATTATATACATAACAAAAAAGTGTGAAACAACTGAAAATATGTCATATCTAGGTTCTTCAAAGTAGCCACCTTTTGCTTGATTACTGCTTTGCACACTCTTGCATTCTCTTGATGAGCTTCAAGAGGTAGTCACATGAAATGTATTATGAAGATATGGCACTCAATATCTGGAGAACTGCTCAAAACAGTTACTTTATTGATGC